>NC_091800.1:55886590-56189621 GCF_041296235.1 Equus asinus
CTCCCCCAGCAATACATTCATCCTTGAAAACAACTCATCCTCCCCAGCTTAGGCCATATCTCCACTGCAGGGCAGAGATGGGCAGAGATCCCTGACTAATAGCTTCACTTGAAACTAAACACGCTAATGTTTTATGAAAAAAGAATTATATTTCCACGACAAAATTAAAATTTAGAGAGAAGACTGACAATCATTCACATTTTTTGCAAATACCATCAAAGTCTGGCTTAAAAGGAGACAGACCAATTTCTGTATCTACTTTTACATTCAATCTGTTATGATACGTTTTGGTTGATATAGATGAAGAAAATCTGGCTTCACACATACATACAGTTGGAAAAGTGGAGACCTCACAGACCCCATGAAAGGGTCTCAGGAAACCCCAGAAGTCCTCACATCACACTTGAGAACCACTGCTTTACAAGTTATTTAGACAGTTATCTATTAAGTGTTTAATTCAAAGGCAAAGTCAATTTTCATACTCTCAAAGGTAAGACCTAATAGATTGTAAAACACTATACTGTTCACTGCAAAAAGCAGTAGCCTAAATGGCAAGTGAGCACAGCTGGGTGTGGTTATAGCATCATGCCAAAGAACTCTCCCTTAAAAGAAAAGCAGGACTGTAGGTGAAATGCTGATATGGCAGCCTACAACAAAACTCCGTATTTAGTCTATGTTTTACATTCCAATTCATAGTTGAGGAAGAGCTGAGTTCTCTGGGAAAGGGTTCTGGCTTCCAAAGGCCACCCCTTCAGTTACCAAAAGTGGATACATAGTCTACCAAGTTACAAAACAGATCTAAGGCACTTCCTCCCTTCAGTTACTAAGAGAGAGGAGAGGCTACCAGGGAATATCTTTCTCTCATAACCAAGAAGAGGTAGAATTATCCAAAAGGAATAGCACTAAGACTAGATATCTGAAAAACCTAATTCTGTCAGTCTACTGCATAAACTTGACTGAGTCAATTAAACTCTTACAACCTGTTTTCTAACATATTAAAAAAAAGAGAGAAAGACTCTGGCTAACGCTTTGTGGCTGTATATGGTATATATTTGCTTCTACGTCTCTTTCCAATTGCCCCCAAATTTCCTAAGACTGCTACCAAATCATGCTGAAAATTTTTCATTAAAAAGAGGAAAATGTTATGGATACTTCTCAGCTCACAAATCTCAGGACTAAGGAAACTAAGTTGCAGTTTCTTTATCTGAGAGAACAGCTGCTCTGCCAAATTAGAAATAATATCAAATATGACAGCATTTTATTAGCCTGCTAAACACTGTAACAAATGGATTACTAAACAAAGAAATAAAAGTTTAAAGTTATAAGACGCCTATACTCACTCCCCTTAGAATAGGCGTTAAAATCTAGTTACTATACTTTAAGTACTATTCTCTTTCAAACCTATGGTTGTCCTTTAAGCCAAACCGTCAGCCTTTCGTTGAAGCAGTCTGGTACAGCTAAGAAGCACTGGACTGAACTTGAAAAACCCAAGAGTTTTCAGATTTCTAGACCAGTGTTAGCTTACTTTTATTCATTAGTTATGTAATCCTAGGTTAGCATTTTACTGTTGCAGGCTTTTCAGCTTTCTCATTTTTAAAACAAAGGCACTGAACCATACGATCTGAAAAAGTGGGTCATTTTTAGGAATAAAATGCCATGCTTTCACCATCATTACACTCCCTCCCCTCTTCCCATTTCCAGAAACTTTCAGTTAACTGAGCTTTAAAATCTTTTCCTCTAGGTCTTTTTCCAGAGCCATGGAATCCCCTTTTCTGAACACTGGAGCAAATTTTGAACTTTTAGAAATGAAAAAGAATAAATGTTACTAAGTAGAAACATTTTATATATTTCTCCTAAATTGCCAGGCATTAAGATCTGTACATATTTCTATGACTGTTAAAATGTTACTGTTGGTGCGCAGTCTTTCCCCATAGGGATTCTAGGTAACTGTGTCTACTTTCCCCCCAGAATCAATCACAAAGTATTAAGTAGTATCTACTAATTACCATTTTATGTGAGGGTGTCCTAAATCAGGGACACACCAACCAAAACTGACAAAAAACAACTCTGTTAAGGTCAAACCCAATTATGACAAATATAAAAGGTGTACTAACAAGTGCAAACACCTGTCACAGACACAAAAAAGATCAATAAAAACGTCTCCAGCACTTTGACAAGTCGTTGCTAGTTGTCTTTTCCTCCCATATCCTGAGGAGATGCTGCTGAGATGACCCTCATATATATTAAGTACATGTGTTCCAAGACTATTACCTCTCTCTTTCCACCTCCTGCTAAAGTCCAAATTCAGGCATTTTACAATTCACTCTTAAAACTAGAATAAAAAACTGCAAAACTGCTAACTAGTCTTCCGTGTCTCCAAAATACTACAATCTAATCAAATTTTTACATGCCATAGTATCCTCCTTAGAAAAAGATCTGATCACATTACTCCCCTACCTTAATCTTCCCCCGTATACTATACTCTAGTCCCCAAAACTGGCCTAACACTCCAGCACTGCAATAAAAACTCTCCTTACTCTGAAACCAACAAAGGCTAGCTAGATTAAAAAACCTCTTGCCCATAATGAATAGTCATAATTCCTCAAAGAATATAACTGTTCTTCCAATTTGGGTTATTTAATGTCATCAGAGGCTCCAAAACTTTAACACAATCCAATTTGACAAAGTGTGTGAAAAACTTCAAAGACTGGTAATTCCAAGTTTATAAAAACAGTTTTCAAAATGGGATCTATCTCTTTCACAGTCTGCCTGTATTATAACGAATTAAACTTTTTGAAAAGGTAAAATAAGTACTTAAGCTATCATTAAAGAAAATAAACATATAACAAGGGTCACAATAACAATTTCTTAAAAGCATGTCTCAAAAAGATCCTAAATTATAGGTTTCAAAGCACCTGTTTTTGCATTTAAAATTGTATTACAAAGAACAATAAATGATCTGCTAAACTGCATATTAATGCCTATATGTAGGATTTGTAATCATTCAAATATTTTTCATTTATAATAACTGACTTCATTTAAAATTTTTATAAATTTTTAGATGAACTTTTAAATTGCCAGTAAATAATGGAAAATTAATAATTAGAGAATGTAGGCATAGCAGCAGGAATAGCAAGATGCAGAAAGTTATAACACAAAGAAGTCAAAAACAGACCAGACTTATACTGACATACTAGCTCCTGTCTCTTTTTTTTAAATGGCTATTTGAAACAAGAAAACGAGGAACTACTTGCCACAACACAGCACATGACATCATAAAACAAGTTTATCTGAACTACTGGATTTAAACAACCACCACCAAAAGAATGCCTGGCCCAGCTTTCAAACACGACGTCTTAATATTAAAAAGGCCTCCAAAAGCAGTATTACATGACATCTGGAAAATAATTCCTACTAATGACATTGGGGGCGGGGGGAGATACCTGATACCTAGGGGAAGAAGTACACTGCAGTTATTTATAAAGTAAAAAACAAAGAGGAAACAAACTAAATGACAAGAACACAGTTAGGTAAACTATGGTACAGTCAATAAAACTGGATTTCAGTCATTTTAAAAGTATAAAGACTATATACTAATATTAAAAGTGCTACGGTGGGAACTGTAAAGAGGATTTTTACTTTTCATTTCAAAGCCTACTGTTAAGTTTTCTTTCTTGTAACTATGTGTACGGACTATTTTAAGACAGTAAGCTAATTTTTTTCCTAGAAAGTAATGGTTACACCTTAAAGCACTATTAAAACAAATTGTAGTATATTCACATAATGTAATACTATGGAGCCACTGGCAAGAATAGGAATCTACTTAAGAATATACTCATACGGGAGGATATGGAGAGTATCTGTTACCTGAAACATCAGTTACAGTATCATATAAATAATATGATCCCATCTATATTTAAAAAATTACATACCTAAACACATAATACATGAATGTTTATTTTTATAGATATATGTTTATACATGGGACTTGGGAGGAGGTTAGAAGATTCACTCTGGGCTTATATTTCTATACTGCTTGAATTTTTATTAAAACAAGCATGTACTATTTTCAATTAAAAAGATAAGAAAAATTTTGTTAAATTAACTAATCAGTACTAAAAAATAGTACAGGCATTATTATTATAACTACATAGCGTGCAAATGGCAATGGACTACTACTCAGCAATAAAAAGGAACAAACTACAGAAACACACAACAATACAGATAAAGAATAATATCAGGAGTAAAAAGGTCTCACTCAAAATAGTACATATTCTATGATTCCATTTATATAAAGTTCTATATGAGGCAAAATTAAAGTGGAAAAAATCAGAAAAGTGCTTGCTTCTAGGGGTAGGTGGGAGCATGGTAAGGTGAACTGTGAATGATCTCTTGCTTCACAGCACTGCTGCCAAGTTTTTGAGTTGCTGAGGAGATCTCTTTGTTCTTAAGTCCCACCTCCTGCTTTCATTACTTTGGGAGCTATCTTTCAGCACTGTTGCTTTGTTGCTCCTTCCGTTGTCTTTTGTAGGGTAACCACTCAATTCTCTGTGAAGGCTCGGAACGCTTCAGAGAAGTTTTGCTCGGCCCTCCTGTTCCATTCCTAGACTTTGTTAGTTGAAAGCTGGGGGTGCTTTGGCATATCCCTCCTAGTTCTCCTTCCCTGCTCCCAGAACCACTCCTGATTTTCAGTTGGTAAATGCTGAGTGGTTGTAGACCCAGCTGTTTTATGATATTGTTCTGTTGTCACTGTCCTCCACTGCTCGTGGTGAAAGATCAGCCACTTCAGTCTTTGTTCTCCTGTGTGTATCTTTTTTCTCCCTTTGACTACTTTTGTGTGCATATGTGTGAGGAAGACTGGCCAATCTTCCTCTTTTTGCTTGAGAAAGCTTGTTGCTGAGCTAACATCTGTGCCAGTCTTCCTCTACTTTATGTGGGCTGCCACCACAGCATGGCTTGACAAGCGGTGCTAGGTCCATGCCTGGGATCCAAACCTGTGAACTCCAGGCCGCCTAAGCAGAGCGCACAAACTTAACCACTATGCCACTGTACTAGCCCTTCCCAGTGACTACTTTTAAGATTCATTTGGTTAGCAGAGTATGATATGCTTAGGGCTGTGTTATTTTATCCTGCTTGGTTTGGCCAGTTTGGATCTGTGTTTTGATGTCTCCCATCAGTTTTGGAAAAGTCCTTGGTCATACGTCTTCAAACATTTTTCTTGCCTCATTTTCTTTCCTCTTTTTCTGAAACTTCAGTTACTTGTATGCTAAATTGTTTGATATTGTCCTACAGATCTTGGATATTTCTCTAAAAATTACCTTTGCTCCTCTGCTTTTAGTTTGGATATTTTCTATTTTCAAGTTCACTGTTGTCTTTCTCTATACTATCTAGTCTGCTGCAGAATTCTTTATTTCTGATATTATAGTTTTCCCTTTGGCTTTTTTTTAATAGTTTTTGTGAATTAGCTGAAGTTCCTCGTTTCTTTGTGCATGTTGTCCCCATGTTTCAATAAATTGTTTAATATTTTTATCATAGTTACTTTAAAGTTCCTGTCCAATAGTTCTATTATCTAGGCCATCGCTGGGTATGCTTCCATTGACTATTTCTTCTCATGTAGATCACATTTTCTTACTATTTTCTGTTCCTCGTTATTTGATCTTATGCTGAAAATTTTGTGTAAAAGAACACTGAGGTGGAGATTGAAGTAAATAAGACTTAGCTTCAGTAAAGGGCATGCCATTTCTTTTGTTAGGCCACTAGAGTGGAGGCTGGGTCAATTACTCTGTAACTGATCTGGTTCTGGGCTTTGTAACAACTTTAGTTTGATTCAGTTCACCACTGGCTTCAAATGTTTTGAGGGCAGTATCAGGATCATAGGGCCTAGAATCTGAGCAGTAACAAGATTCTGGATATCTGCCTGTGCTTCACTTCCAGGCTCCCAGCTTTTGGAACTGAAAGGAAGGTGTAAAACCAATAACTTAGATTCCACCTTAAAAAAGAGGACAGCAAATTAAACTCAAAGTAGAAAAAAAGGAAATATTAAAAAACATTGAAATAGAAAACAGGAAAAAATTAACAAAGTTAATAATTCTCTTGGAAAAGATGAATAAAATCAAGACACAATCAGCAAAATTGGTCAAGAAAATAAAAGAAAGGGCCAGCCCAGTGGTGTAGCAGTTAAGTTCGTGCACTCTGCTTCAGCTGCCTGGGGTTTGCTGGTTGGGATCCTGGGCGCAGACCCATGCATGGCTTATCAGGCCCTGCTGTGGCAGGCGCCCCACATGTAAAGTAGAGCAAGATGGGCACAGATGTTAGCTCAGGGCTAATCTTCCTCAAAAAAAAAGAAAGAAAGAAGGAAAGAAAGAAAACAATAAAATTACCAACATCAGGTCTAGTTTTTAAAAGGGGAGGGGGATCAGATCCCAGTCATTTATGAATAGTAGTGCAACAATGCAAACAACTTTTTGTCAATAAATTTGGCAGAATTTCAAGAGAAAAATCCTTGAAAAACAAACTGCCAAAAGTGACACAAGAAGTAGTAGAATACCTAAATAGTCTTATAACTATTAAAAAGCTGATTTTCTAATAAAAAATCCATCTCACAATGAAAACTTCAGTCCCAGATGGCTTCATTAACGAAGTCTACCAAAACATCTTAAGGAAAAAAATACTAATCCTAAATAAATTTTTTCAGAAAAAAGACAGAATACTTTCCCACTAAGTTTTAATAAGACCAGCATAACATCAATTCCAAAACTAAACAAATACTAGAAAAGAAAAATACAGATAGCTCTCATAAGCAGAAGCAGAAATTCCTAAGAAACTATTAGCAAATCAAATACAGAAATACATATTAAAAGGAAAATACATCATGACAAAGCAGAGTTTTTCTCAGGAATGCACGGCTGGCTTAACATTCGAAAACCAATCCATGTAATACACAATATTAACAAAAAAAGAGAGAAAACCCATATGATCATCTCGATAAATGCAGAAAAAGAATTTGATAAATTCAACACCTTTGCATGACAAAAACACTCAGCAAATTAAAAACGCAAAAGAATTTCCTCAATCTGGTAAAAAGCCATTATAAAAACCTAGAGCTAACATCAGTTAATACTGAAACATTAAATGCCTTTCCCCTAAGACTGGGAATGGGACAAGATGTCTACTCTTACCACTTCAGTATAACCTGTACTGCAGTTCCTTAGCCAGTGTAATAAGAAAAAAAATGAAGGCATAAAATATCTGAAAAGTAAAACTGCCATTATTCACCAATGACATGATTGGTAGAAGAAATTCCAAAGACTCTACAAAACAACTACTAGAATAAGTGTACTTATTAGTAAAGTTGCAAAATACAAGTTCAATACACAAACATCAATTATATTTCTGTAAACTAACAATAAAAATTGGGAAAACAAATTTTACAAAGCTATTACAAAATATCATATATCCAAGGGAAAAAAAATCTAACAAAAGATTTACAAGACCTCCACACAGAAAATCACAAAGCACTGCCACAAGAAATTAAAGAAGACTTAAATAAATGGAATGGTATTACACATTCGTGGCCTGGAAGACTAAATATTATGAAGATGTTCTTTCTTCTAAAATTGATCTCTATTTCAGTACAACCCCTATCAACAATCACACAGGCTTTCTTGTAGAAAGTGACAGACTGATCCTCACTTTTATAGACAAACACAAAGAACCCAGCATAACCAAGACAATCTTTAAAAAGGACAAACTTGGAGGACTTAAATAACCTGATTTCAAGACTTACTATAAAGTTGGTTAGCTTTTGGACAGTGTGGTATAAGAATCAGAATAAACAAGTATCATTGGACCAAGACAGAGTCCAAAAATAGACTCACACACATACTGTCAATTGATTTTCAACCAAGATACCAAATCATCTAAGGGAAAAAAATCTTTCTAACAAATATTTCTGAAAAAATTCATATCCTTATTAAAGGAAAAAAAAGAAGCCATTAGCCCTATCTCACTCCATACACACTTAAAAAAACATTCATTTGAGATGAATAATAGACCTAAACATAAAACCCAGAAGTAGAAAATTTCTAGAACACAGAACATCTTCATGATCTTGGGAGACACAAAGGTTTCTTGGACACAGAGAGCATTAACCACAAGAGAAAAATAAAGTGGACTTACTAAAAATTAAAAATTTCTGCTCGCAAAAAGCCATCATTATATATAAGCCACAGGGCAGGGGAAAAAAATATCTGCAGCACATACAGATTGTATATGCATAAAGAACTCCTACAAATCAACAATAAAAGCCCAACTTTAAAAATAGCATGACTTAGACACTCTACAAAAGATATGATAGTCAATAAGCACATGAAAAGGTCCTCAATAGCATCAGCCATCAGGAAAATGCAAACTAAAACCATAAAGAGAATTAAACTGTCAGTCCAAAAAAAAATAAGGTGACATTTCACACTCACTTTAAAGATTAAAAAAAACAAAACCCAACAATGCTAAATATTGCTGATGATGTGGAACAACTAGAACTCATACATCACATTACAGTTAGCAATGTGAAATGGTTTGACCACTTTAGAAACCTTTTGGCAGTTTCATATAATGTTTAACATACATCTACCCTATGAGGTAGCAAATACCCTCCTAGGTATTTACCCAAAAAAAAGAAAATATTTCCACAAAGACTTGAGTAAGTGAATTCACAGCAGCCATATTCATAAATGCCAAAGTTAGAAAGTGGCTGCCTTCATTGGGGTGGAAAAGGAAAACCTTCTAGAAAGGGGCACAAGAAAACTTTCCAGAGAATGCTCTAGATCTTGTCTTATGTGATTACAAAGGTGTATATAACTGTCAAAACTTATCCAACTGATTTATTTTATGTTAATTATAAACTGACATGTACTAAGTATATATACCATAGTACTATTTGTTCAGTTCAATACAGGATGATTAAATAAATTATGGTATATCCATTATATTAAAATACTATGCAGCCTTAAAAAAAAAAAGGACAGCAAGTGGAATGACCTCTAATTATGATACCACTTATATAAAAAAGGAGAAAGAATACATAAACATATTTGCCTGTATGATGGTAAAATATCTCAGGAAGAATCACTGAGTAACGGATCTCAAATATACTTCATTATTTCATACACACACAAAATACATAAGATAATCCCAAGTTAAAAATAAACTTTTACCTATTTCAGAAGCTACTATTTGTAAACTGGAAAGGATTCTTCCACAGAAATAAAGTAGTGGGAGGGTAGTAAGTTTGGTAGGAAGGGTTTACCATCCACTCATTTCTCTCACTCACTCACTATTCTCTCAGACTAAGGGAAGCAGGAGGAAAAAGAAATTCCTAGAAACCTAGAAGCTCAAGCTTAAGTTAGTCATTCTCAATATGTACACACCAATCACTGGAATATCTTATTTTCCATTTTGCTCATAATACTACCCTTGTCTTTTGGTTTATGCACATAAGATAATTTTATTTGGGGGCGGGGGGGCCAGCCCCATGCTGTAGTAGTTAAGTTCAGTGTGCTCCACTTTGGCAGCCTGGGTTCAGATCCTGGGCGTGGACCTATGCCACATGTCAGCCATGCTATGGCAGTGACCCATATAAAAAATAGAGGAAGACTGGCACAAATGTTAGCTCAGAGCTAATCCTCCTTCAAGCAAAAAAAGAAAAAAAGAGAAAGAAAAAGAGAAAGACTGGCAATGGATGTCAGCTCAGGGCAAATCTTCCTCATAAAAAAAACGATCATAATTTTACTTGAGAAGTACTGTAAGCCAAAGATTAAGGAAGTAATAAAACATAGAAAATGCTAAATGCATCTTAACTACTTAGCACTCAGATGGAAAAGTCAAGTAAGGTTGCAGCAGTGGAATGCAGTAATGAAAGTCAACTACACAAAAGTTAAGCGGGTGAAGAAGGTAACAAAATATATTTCAGTCATTAATTAACTAGAGAAAAACTCTTCTACCTATATAATTCTTTTTTTATGCAGCTCCATGGATGCCAGCAATCTTCCACATAGCAGCATTCAACAATACTTTAATGAGCAAATGGTAATACTCTTTAGTGTCCTTCCCCCTAAAAAAATAATTTAAGCTTTACCTAATCTGAAGGTGCTATAAGGAAAACATAAAGAGAAACAGACCCAGAGATCAGTAAATCTTCAAACTGCTTACATATCTACTTCTTTCAAGTAGAATGTAAACAAATTAAGTAAGTAAACAAAATTCCAGGTAAAGTATGGTAGGTTTTATAGTTTTACACAAATGTCTCTTCCTTCTGCTTAGCTCATGTGTACACAAAGGAGAAACTTCAAATAATGCATTTAAAACTCAGGGATGTACCACACACAAGGCATGTATTGGGTGCTGTACAGAACAGGAAGACAGTTAAATCTTAAGAGTTGGAGCTTACTTTCAAGGACCTTAGACTCTAATAATGAAGCTAAAATAAGTAAGAAGTAACTACTAAAGAAGTGTGCAAGTGATGAATATCATAAATAATGCAAACTAGCGCTAGGAAAGGAGTCATGGAGGGAGGGATCACTGCTTCTAACTGGATAGATCATAAATAGCTTTCTGGAAGAATCTGAATCACACTTGACCTTTGATTTCAACATATATAAATGAAATGGAGAAAGACAGTAGATCATAACACACAACAGGGCTCTGGAAGTGAAATGTCTTGTTTCAAATCCTGCCTCCATCATTTATTAGCTATGAATAAATGTATTACTTAATCTTCCTAAGACCCAGTTTCCTCATCTTTAAAACTGGGATAGCAGAACCTAGCTCACACAGAATGAATGCACAGGTGGCACACAGCAAGCAGTCAATGAGTATTACCTACTACTTAAAGTTGAAGAAAAAGGGACAGTATAAACAATGTGTCAGAGAATCAGAATGAAAAGTTCAGCTTTGCTGAAATTAAGACTCACGTAAAAAGTAGGAAGATATAAACTGGAAAGATAATTTGAAATAGATCATTAGAGTTCTGAAAGTCAAGTTAAAAAGTATGCAATTAATTATTTAGGAGTGCTGAAGGCTGACTTGGTGGTGTAGTGGTTAAGTTTGTGCACTCCACTTTGGAGGCCCGGGTTTGCAAGTTCAGATCCCAGGCGCAGACCTAGCACTGCTCGTCGGGCCACGTTGTGGTGGCCTCCCACATAAAATAGAGGAAGATTGGCACAGATGTTAGCTCAGGGTGAATCTTACTCACCAAAAAAAAAAAAAAAAACCACACACAAAAGGAGTGCTGAAGATTTTGATCTAACAATAGGATATAAACAGGTTGTTGAAGAACTGGAAGGGAAATTTGACAAGATAGGGAAGTTGGTTAGGAAACAAACTGCAATGGTTTAGGTAAGGAGTGTGTGGTCCCCTTACTGAGCAATGTCATTAGTAAGAATTATTAAAATAAAGAGACAGAACCTAACAATAACTGAATGGGGGGAAGGTATGAAGTGAGAAGTCAAAAAATAAAACGTCAAGCCTGGATAATTTGGAGAAATGAAATGGAAATAAGTGAATTTGGAGAACACTTTGTTTTCAGAAACATAGTCTGAAGTTCAGATGAGATAACAAGGTGGATATACAGCTAGCAATTGGAGATAAGAACCTGAGGCTTTGAAGAGTGGTTAAGTCTGAACATACTTATGTGAAAAATAAATGCAGAGTAGAGGCACTCTTGGAAAAGCTCCACAATTCAATGCAAATGTGTATGTAGTATATGCAACATCCTAGTAAAGGAAGTCTTTAACCACACTTTCAAAGAATCTACAACACACATAAAAAAAGTTTTTCAAGAACCACTAGCACGAATTATAAGAGAAACCATCCATGGAAATGAATGTGAATGAGACAGACTGTCAGGAGTAGAAACGGCTGAGAAAAAAAGAAGTCATGGTAACAGAACTTAGAAAACACAATTAAAAGGCAAGAAAAAGAACTAAAGGAGATAGGACTGACTTAAGAAGAAAGAGAACCAAAGTACTAGGGATTTGAGACATGAGAAGTTTAAAACAAAAAAAAGGCATCAACAATGTCCAATGTTACACATGTAGGTCACAGAACATAACATTTATGTAAAGTTTTTACATTTAATCAACAAATTCATTGGTAACATTAAGGTAAGCAATTCTGGTTGATTTTAAGTAGTAAGAAACTATATTGTAAGGCATTAAGAAGTAAACTGTTGGGCCAGCCAGGTGGCACAGCAGTTAAGTGCGCAGGTTCTGCTTTGGCAGCCCAGGGTTCACCAGTTCAGATCCTGGGTGCGGATATGCACTACTTAGCAAGCCATGCTGTGGCAGACGTCCCACACATAAAGTAGAGGAAGATGGGCACGGATGTTAGCTCAGGGCCAGTCTTCCTCAGCAAAAAGAGGAGGATTGGCAGCAGATGTTAGCTCAGGGCTAATCTTCCTCAAAAAAAAAAACGTAGTAAACTGCTGGAGGCAAATGAGTGAAAAAAATGCTGAGAATTTCAAGATTTACCATTGAAAGGAAAAGAAAGCTAGCGTGAGAATAACTAGAAGAAAAGCGTGATTTTATTTTTTGTTTTTTGATTCTATTGTTACTGCATTTTTCTTCCTTCAGGAATGGGAGACTGACTCTCTATGCTCAAAGGAGCCTGTAGAAAGAGAAAGATCAAAGGAAGAAAACAGGAGTAAAGTTCAGGAGTAAAAAGATCACCTTTCAGTTCTTCCTGCAAAACAGGAACAAAAATAAATTTTAATGTGGTTAGAAAGGGATAGTAACAAGCGTGATTGAAGGTGAAAAGACTATAAAGACGCCAAAGAGGTTTCTTAAACTCTAAAGCACTGATAACCATGATGCTTTAGAACTTTGCTCCTTTACAATAGCAGCCACTACTAAGAAAATGTAATAGTAAAAAAGTACATACAGTAATACGAAAGAATACACTGTATGGTACAGTAGTAAATTAGGAACATGGTTCCAAAGCCAAAAAGCTTGAGTTTAAATCACTGTTTAGTCACATGCTATACAGCTGGCTGTGACTCTGGGCAAGCACCATAACTTCATGCTTCAGTGCCTCAGTGTCATCATTTGCAAAATGGAGGTAACAACGCTTCCCTCATAGAACTCAGAAGTAATACAAAACTTTTAGCAATGCATACAAATGTTAGGTGGTAGTGGCAGCAGCAGTGTTAGTGATAATAGTAACAGGAGCAATAGTAGCAGTGTAACCTCTTTGTGTTCAATCAACCAGTATTTAAAGGAGGGAAGAGCTAGGGTCTTAAAAATGTGTCTCATTCAATCCTTTCAACTACGGAAGGAAACAAGTATAATCCTCCCTATTATACCAATAAGGAAAGGGGAGGTTTATTTGCCTAGATTACTCAGTTAATAAGTGGCAGAACTGAGATTTGAACACTGGTTTACGTGGACACAAAACTTGTTTCATTTACACTACACATGGAAAAGCACTGCATAGTAGCAGGAGCACAAAACCAGACATTCTGTTTTTTACTACTAAACTCACAAAATCTGGGCACATCATTAAGTCTACCTGCCTCTCAATCTGATTTTCTGAAAAACGAAGAGGTATGAGTAGATCCTGAAGTTTCCCTTCAGATGAAGCCCGTGATTTTATTAAATTACAACATTTACTGATGTGTAAACTCAGAAAAAGTTTTAAAACACAGGAGAAAATCTTTTCTGCTTAAAAAACAAATAGACAAAAATTAAACATCAAAAAAAAGCACTTAAATTTTTTCCAGGACTTCACATTATGAAAGAGAAATGAATGTTAGAGAAAAGACCAACATCTAATTTTATCATATTAGCAACTATGACTAAGCAAAGGTTGGAGAGAACAAAACATCAGTCTTAAGTATTTCAAGATGACAATTTTAACACCTACATTTTCAGTAATTTATGAAAAACTCAGAACCCTGAAATACCTACAGACCTTATAATCAAATATATAGATATACCAACTTTTATCTCACGCTGAAACTGCAACCAAACTGATTTTTTTTTTTAATGTCAATCTGAAAACTCCCCTGCCCTTAAACCCTTTACTGGCTTCCCTCTATCCTTCAATAACATCCAAAAACCTTAACATGACTCAACAAAGTCTTGTGAGACCTGGCTCTTTTCTCTGGAGCTATCCACCGCTATTCTTCCCCTAACTCATTTTTCAATTTCTTTCAATTCCTCCAAGACACCTTTCTTTTTCATTTTAGGGCCTTCATACAATCTGTTCTCCAAAACCTAGAATGCTCTCACAGCTCTCCATTCCCATCCTTTTGCCCCAGCAAACTGATCTTCATCCGTCCAGGTTGAGAATAAACGTTACCCTGCCAGGAAAGCCTTTCCTGACCTCCTAGACATATCGTTTGACAGCATTCTGGACTTCATAACACTCATTAGTCCTGTAACTACTTGTTCAACATCTGTCTTCCCTGCTAAATGGTAAACAATGCTAGCCATTTTATGTCATTTCCTACCATCCCCAATATCCATCACAAGATAGTCATTTCATGTCGTTTCCTACCATCCCTAATATCTATCACACTGGTTAGCACCGAGTAGACTAGTGTTTAATAAACGTTTGCTACATTAACACATTCAAAATGTGGGCCAAGTTCAAAACCATGAGATGCTTTACTAGTACAAGTAGCTAAAAAGTTTTATACAAGTTTTCAGTAACATCTTACCCTTGGTCTTTCCAATGTTCCTCTCTCCAATAGCTGCTATTTGGCAATTATAGTTTTTAAGTAAAGCAAAAAACCCCTTTAGATAACAAACACATCTTAAAGTTTCATAAAACCAAGGTTAGAAGCCATAGATCTTAAATAACTGGTATCAGCTTTTTAAAAGTCATCAAGAATTCACCTGAACTGCAATTAAAGGGACAGAGACTTGGGTAAGGGCTCAATTTTTACCACAGTAACTAACGTACATTATAAAAGGACCAATCCCAATTCCTACTGCGGTCTAGACTCTACTAGTTGTGCCTTATTTATTCCAACAGGAACAACTGCAATGCTACAGCTATCTATCTGATACCTGGAATACGCTTTATTAAAACTAAAGAAAAAACACACTAAGTAGCTATAAATAATCTTCTTCTAGGTTAGTGAAAAAAAGGAAATGGTAGCAAAGCTGATACGTAATTTGAAAACTGAAGGCTTAAAAAAAGGAATGCTATTTCAACTGAAAGCATTTTTTAAAGTTTTCTGTTCACCTAATACTTATTGAGTGCTCAGTACAAACTAGGCAGTGTTCAAAGATTTTCTTAATACATATTCGTTATTTTCTCCACTTTAGAGATGAGGAAATGAAGGGACTGAGTTAAATAACTTACCCAACATTTTACAGCTGGTAAGGAGCAGAGGCAGAATTCAAAGCCATTCATTCTGGCTCCAGAGTTCTCCCTCTCAACCACTACACTAAACTGCAGCACACTCTCTCTCCAATCCACTGAAATACAGCTACCATCTGCACCGTCCCACTCCAGTGAAACTATTTTGCTAAGTTTGTCAATGACTTCTACCTTGCCAAACCTAAGCACCGTTTATCTGCCTCCATCTTTTCCATCCAATCTGCAGCATCCCATCAAGCTGATAGCTCATCTCTTTTGTCATAACATTTCTTTCTTTAGTGACGTAAATCCCAATTTTCTTCCTACATCCGGTCTGGGCCCTCTTCTCTTCCCTATCTACACATTCTTCCTAGAAAATGCCCCACAATTCCATGGCTTTAAATACAATCTGCATGACTCCAAATTTCTCTAGCCCTGGCCTAAGTTCTAGACTCATATACCCAACTATCTATTTGACACCTCACTTAGATGTGTAAGAAACATCTTATACTTAATGATCAAAACCACATACTCTTCTCTCCTCCCCCCAGTCTGTTCTCTCCCAGCCTTCACTACCATGACCTATCTAGTTGCTTTGGCTAACTTCTTAGTCATCATCCTTGACATTCCTTTCCTTCATCTCCCACATCCAATCCATCAGCAAGTTCTATCAGATCTACTTAAAAAACCTACTTAATTCTGTCTTCACTATCACTCCAATGCAAATTATCTACATCTCTGCCTACATGCTCTCCAAAATGGTCTCCTTGCTTCCATTCTTGTCCCCTTAATCTCCACAAAGCAGGCAGAGTTAAAACAAAATCAAATCAGTCCTTGGCTGCTTTAAATCATCTAACATCTTCCCATTATATTTTAAATAAAATCCTAGCTCTTGACCACGGCCTAGAAGACCCTACATGACTTGGCCCCTGCCTACTTCTCCAACTTCATGTCCTTCCATTCTCTCCCCCAACACAACGTACAGCCACAACTGCCTTCTTTTTCTTCCTGAAACATAACCATGATCATTTCTGCTACAGGGCCTTTGCACTTGCTGTTCCTTCTGCAAGGAACATTGTTTCTCCAGACTTCCATACAGATAATTCCTTCTCCACAGGTGTTGCTCAAAGGTCACCTCCTCTGAGAGGTCTTCTGAAAATCACCTTTTTACATGATCCTCTGTTATTACAACTGTCATTGCTCTTATTATAATCTGAAGTTATCTTATTTACTTGTTTACTATTGTCTTGCCAACTCTGGAATTTAAAAGCTCTATCCCCCAAGTCTCCCACAGTATATAGGGGCCACTTCAAAAATTCATTAAACGAGGGGATTTTCTCCATTGCATTTTAAGTTGTTTATTGTAAATCAACCAATTCTGATAAAGCGCTTGGCTTAAGATATATTTCGTATGTATTAAAAGAAAAATCCTTAAAACACTCCTTAATTTTTCGAATCAAAAACATTCCAGCACTCCGACACCTCCCCCGGCCCCCCTCGCCCCCCTCCCCCCACACACAGTCCATCTATACCATCCCACTTAAAACTGCTAAATATTCCATATGGATAGACTGCATTTTCTTTCTCCTCTCCAAGCTAACGAACGTGCAGGTAGGAAAAAGGAATTTTACTGGGTACCTTGGTACCTGTTACATCTTCAAATCAGTTAAGAAAGGTGCCGATGAGCCAGATAGCACATGGGAGACGTGGCCTTGCTTTCAGGGATTGTGTTTAGATAAAACGTGAGTGGCTTAGACCAGAACTGTCTTAATCTCTAGAATAAGAGCCATTCACTTTATTTAAAGAAACAAGGGAAAATAGTCTGCGGGCAAGAGGTTATGCTTGAATTCACTGAAAGAAAAGAAATCGACTTGGGGGCGCTCAGCAAATACAATGTAACAGAGAAAAGAGAGAGAGAGTGTGTGTGTAGGTTGGGGTCGGTCTACACATAACGGGATAACAGCAGCAGCAGACGTCGGTACAACGACCAACTCAGAGAAAATAAAGGTCGGCTCAGGCTCTCAGGGGTATCCTGAACCCGGAGCGAGGATGGAAGAGCATGAGAAAACAGAGCCCTGGGACCTCCGCTCGCCGCTTCGGCCTTCACCGCAGGCACTCGGGGAAACTGCACAGATCCGTGCGTCCACCTACCGCCCACTCCCATCCCCTCAGGGAGCCCCCGGATACTCACATGGGCTCGAGAGTCTTGCTGAGCCAGGACTTGAGCGCCTCGAAGTTTTCAATGATCATTTTAGAAACCATCCACAGCGGCCCCGAGGCCCGTCACACTCCTCCGCCCGCCCAGGTTGCGGCCGCTACAGCCGCCGCTGCCCCCGCCCCCTCCTCCGCGCGCCGCCCGCGTGGGCCGCGGTGGGAGGCGCCGGTGGCGGGTTCCCGCGAGCCCCGATCCGCGAACAGCTCCGCGGGGACCGCCGCAGGCCGCGAGTCCACGGGGTGCCAGGAGCTTCCCCCTCCCCGGACCCCGGCCCGGACTGAGGCAGCAACGGTTTGCCCGGGCCCTCCCCCTTCCCTCTACCCCAGCGAATCTTCCTGGACCGAGAGCGCGACACGCGTCTAGACCAAGGCTTTCTCTCAGCCTCGGAACCAGGTGCTTGGTGGCAGCGCAGAAAAGGCAAAAGTGAAGAAAGCGAAGACGAAGGGCAGCTGAATGGAAACGATTCGGGGGGTCTTCCCGGCTCCCAGCACCCCCAAGAAGATGGCTGCCGATAAATCTCGCGAGAATTCATGAAGTCTCGCGGTGCCTCCCGGAGCCTTCTGGGAAGAGACGTAAGATCAGCGGAGGGCGCGCTGGGCAAGTGCGGTAGCTCGATTTTTGCGGATTTCCATGGCTTGTGGGCCTTTGTGTACTTTTATGCTTTGGCCCTCGTAAGGAATAAAGACTTTCTTTTCTACAAGGAGAGAAGGGCCGCTGACTTCAGAAACAGCGGGAGCCCAGTTCGTCCTCTGTTACAGACAGCCGTGGCGCGTCAGCTGGAACGAGCCTGCGGTCTGGAGCGCTCCCCGAGAGCGTCCATTCTGGTGTGGGCTCCAGGTGTGCTGCGCTGTGCTGCCTCCTCCGTTTACTCAGTGTCCTGCAATACCACATTCTGTGTGTGCTGTGATGAGACAAGATTGGGAAGCACAGGCTGGTCTGTCTAACCTAGAGACCTCCAGAGGATTAGTGTCTTGTCCAAAATTGCTAGACTTGTTGGCAAAGCACTAATGACCTAGGGATGCCCCAAATGAAAGGTGAGATCACCTTGGCAATTCTCAAATGGTTTCCAACCGTCTGAAACTTTTGGACTTTTCCCCAACTAAAAACAGGAAAGGTGTTTGTGTTTTTAATTCTCTTTATTTAGAGCCAATACAGCGCCAGGTAGGGAAATTACGTAGTATCAAAAGAGAGGACCTTCATATCAGCAAGTTAAATTAACTTGCCTACTCCTGGGTGGTCAAATAAGTTTGATTCCTGCCTGAGTTCTGTTACTTACTAATATTAAGGTACTAGGTGGAATTTTGCAAGAGCCTATAGACCATAATGCAATGAAAATAAGAGATAATGTAAAGATACAGAGTAAGTAGACCAATAAAAAGCTCTTTATGGCTAAAGTGGCAAACTAAATTGTGGTTAAGAACTCAGTTTATAATTTGCTGAAGTGTCGTTAAGCAATAAGTGGAAAAGATTATCAAGTAAGAAAAGTTACACATTTGTTTTAGAATATGGCATACAAAGTAGGATGCAAATTAGAATTCAGCTGCTGTATAACCAGAATATTGATTAAAGTGATTTAGCTAAGTGAAATAGGCCAGACACATAAGGACAAATATTGTATGATTCCACTTATTTGAGGTACCTAGAGTAATGGAAGTCCTAGAGAGAGGAAGTAGAATAGTAGTTGCCAGGGGCAGGAGGGGTAGGGGAGAATGGGGAGTTATTTGTTAAGGGGTAAAGAGTTTCAATTTAGAATGATGAAAAAGTTCTAGAGATGGGCGGTGTTCAAAGTTGTACAGCAATGTGAATGTACTTAATGGCATTGGACCATACACTTAAAAAATAGTTAAAGTGGTAAACTTTATGTTGTGTATATTTTACCATGTTAAAACATACTTTATAAATTTAGTATTGCTAGGAAAAAAGTAAAATCCTAATCATTTAGCCTTTTTAATAGCCTGTCCACAGGCTGACGTCACCAACTGTTCCATAATTCTGGCCCTCCACTCCAGCCATCCAAAGCTAATCATCACTCTGCCATCAAATACTATATACTCCAGGTAAATTCATTTGTTCACCCTTCCCTTCTCAAAACATTTATTCACTTCGTTTCCACAGGGAATGCCTTCTTTCTCTGGCTCCTCAAACTGCCCACCCTTCTCTCTAAATACTACTGCTGCTGTATGTTGAAGTCTTCTCTTATTTTTCCTAAACAGTAGCAGCAGCCTTTTAATCTCTCTGCCTCTTAGGCAGTTCATCTTCAAATGCCTTCATTATCATTGCCTTTAATAGCAATCGGGGGGCCAGCCTGGTGGCATAGTGGTTAAGTTCACGTGCTCAGCTTTGACGGCACAGGGTTCACGTGTTCAGATCCTGGTTGGACCTACACACCATTCATCAAGCCATGCTGTGGCGGCATCTCATATACAAAGTGGAGGAACATTGGCACAGCTGTTAGCTCAGGGACAATCTTCCTCAAGTGAAAAGAGGAAGATTGGCAGCAGATGTTAGCTCAGGGCCAGTATTCCTCACAAAAACTTTTTTTTTTTTTTTTTCCTTTTTCTCCCCAAAGCCCTCTGGTACATAGTTGTGTATTCTTCGTTGTGGGTCCTTCTAGTTGTGGCATGTGGGACGCTGCCTCAGCGTGGTTTGATGAGCAGTGCCATGTCTGCGCCCAGGATTCGAACTAACGAAACACTGGGCCGCCTGCAGCGGAGCGCGCGAACTTAACCACTCGGCCACGGGGCCAGCCCCACAAAAACTTTTTTAAAAAGCTATCAGGGGCCAGCCCAGTGGCTCAGCAGTTAAGTTCCCACATTCCACTTCGGCGGCCTGGGGTTTGCCAGTTCGGATCCCAGGTGCAGACCTACACACAGCTTGTCAAGCCATGCTGTGGCAGGTGTCCCACATATAAAGTAGAGGAAGATGGGCATGGATGTTAGCTCAGGGCTAGTCTTCCTCAGTAAAAGGAGGAGGACTGGCAGCAGATGTTAGCTCAGGGTTAATCTCCCTCAAAAAAAAAAAAGCAATTGTAAAACTTGTACCTAATCATGTCACTTCCCTGCTTAAAGGCTTATCAACTCCCACATTGTCTTTAGGATAAAAATCCAAATTCTTTTTTTTTTTTTTTAGAGATTTTATTTGTTTTCCTTTTTCTCCCCAAAGCCCCCTGGTACATAGTTGTATATTCTTAGTTGTGGGTCTTTCTAGTTGTGGCATGTGGGACGCTGCCTCAGTGTGGTTTGATGAGCAGTGCCATGTCTGCACCCAGGATTCGAACTGATGAAACACTGGGCCACCTGCAGCGGAGCGCCGAACTTAACCACTCGGCCACAGGGCCAGCCCCAAAAAGATCCAAATTCTTTAACATCCTATAAAACGGCTTTTGTAATCAAACTCTTTCCTATTTACCTGAGAAACTTCTTTCAGTGCCTTCAGCCTTTGCTCTGGCCATCCTGAACTATTTCATTTTCCTTGAAAGATGTGTGTTTTCTCACTAAACTGAGCCATTGCAAAATGTGTTTCCCTCCTTTTCGCTTGATGGAATCCTACTTCTCCATTAAAATTTAGTGCATACAGTATCACCTTTGGAAATCCATCCTTGACATTTCTGATGTAAAGCAAGAGTCACTGCGATTTTCTCACATCAGCCTGCGCTTGCCTGCTTTGTAGCACTCATTGCTTTATTTTTGCAATTATTTGTTATTTGTTCCATAGTAGACTATAGTTTTGAATCTCTTTCTCCAAGCACAGCCCCTAATAAATACAGTCAATTCTCGATTTTCAATTTTTTGAATGATCAAATGAAGCCCTACCACTTCCATGAAATCTTCCCTGACCAATGTCGCTGATAGCGACAACCTCCTCTGAATCCATGATGTGGTGCTGGTTATCACTCCACGGTCAGTCATCAGTGCTTCCCAGCATGCTTCTCTTTTTACCCATTAACATTTATCCCTCATCACTTTAGTGCTTCACCTTTTTTGGCTTTGCTTTCAAAGGAGATAATTAGCTAATGTGGTAATCAATGCTACTAAGAAACGAGTAAAACAACCCGATAGACTGTTTTCTCTATTGAGCAACAAACATTTCAGAATGTTCAGTATTAGTTAATCTACTCAACATTTTCCAGGACACCATGCTCTTTCAAAGCCCTGTGACTTTGTTAGTGTTGTTCCTTTTGCCTGGAATGACTTTCCTCATTGCTCAAATACCAGCTTCTCACCGATGCTCTAGGCAGAGATAGTTGCCTGTTGGTTCCTACCTGTAGAATAGGAGTTAAAACATCTTATTTAGTTTTCCCACCTCTCTCCATACTAGATTATGAGCTCAGTAAGGACTAGGACTCAAGCTTGTTTCTCTTTTTACTTCCTGCACTTAGCACAGTATCTGGAATTCTAAAATTTTTATTGAAAGGTATATGCTTCATTTTAAATAGGAAGGAAGTAGAGACAAGGGGAAATATTTTGGATAGGCAAGTCATAACGATATATCTCCTAACAGATCTGTATCTCCTTATAGTTTACTTAGCTGCCCTGTTTCTAGGAATATTCTCTATAGTGTACTTAATTCCTCCTTAGAGTCTTTCAGTTCTCTCTCCTAGCTGATGGGTATCATCTTATTACTCTCAATGGTGCTTTTGGGTTCTTGTTTAAAAACTCAGCCTGCATTTCAACAACACAAACATATTCTGTATTTTCTTCTCTTTCTTTTACAGTTCATTACTCTCTCCAGAGAATCACATTTAGATCTTTATTCTCTCTGGAATATGTTCCTTTATTTGGTGTAAGGTGGTGATCCAGCCTATTTTTTCTCCAAATGGCAAGCCAATTTTTCTCTGTAATTCTACACAACGTTCTATCCCATCCCCATTGCTTTTTGATGCCACCTTTATCATATATTCATATTTCCATTTATATATCGCTGTAGTTCTGACGTCTTCTTCAGTTGGTCTCTTTGTCAATGACTATACCAGTACCATGGGAGTTTTTTTCACTATCATCTTATAGACTATCTTAATACATAATAAGGCAAATTCCTCCTCTTTGCTCTTCTTTTTCAAATTTGACTTAACTAAATACGAACCTTTGATCTTCTAACTACTTCTTAGAACAAGATTGTTGAGCTTGTCAAAAAAAATTCTTCATTGAGTCCATAGATTAATTTGGGTTGTATTGGCATCCTATAATGTGTGGCAGTCACAGAGTTGGGCTGCTCAGACCTACATTCAGAGAGGATTCAATGCCCAAGTGTGAGGCATGTAGTTAACTGACAGCCTCCAGCTATTAGCTCTTTCTGGGTTCATCTCAGCTTTCAAGCTGAAGATATACTATTCTCAGAGCAACCCCTCTCCCCCATGCCATCCTCAGCCAAAGACTGAATAAGGCTTAGTGTAAGGACCTACTCAAAGTTGGGATGACAGAAGCAGGTTGATGATGTCAGACCTACATGGCAATCTGATTGCCACCCTCTCCCCCAAGTGGCATCTTGCTTCCTTTCCTTTTCACAAGTACTTCTTTCCAGTAAACCTTTTGCTCTTCTAACTCCATCTCAACATCTGCTTCCCAGAAATCCAACCTATGACACAAGTTACATCATCTGATTCATTCTATTTTTATGAATTTCAAAAAAAAATCATAGTTAACAATAAAATCTAACTATCCCTTCTGATCCAATTACTTCTTGGAAGCCATCCCTGGCCACCTCAATTTAATATGATCTCTCCCAAGACATACATTCTAACAAGCTTTGACTTTCTATGGCCATGATTGATTTAGCACCTATCATTTTATTTTTTAATGTGCTTATACTCTATGTTCCATCTAGAGCTCTGAATGTAATCCGTTGTGACTTCTTTGGGTATCCTGTTTTATAAGTTACTTCCTTATCTCCTATTTTCAATTCTTGTTCTCTACTGGGCCTTTCCAATTTATTATTCAGCAATGTTAACTGAAGGTCTGCTCTGTTTCAGACATAATACTACTTGCTGAGAACACAGTGGACAAAAAAGACATGGTATCTGCCATATGGAGCTTATAGCCTCATATAGAAGGGAGACATCTAACAAATAATCATGTAGGACAAAATTTATAATTACAAATTATATTAGGTATTGTGAAAGAAAATAGAGGGAAATATGAACCATTATAACAATTTAGACTGGAAAGGCTCAAGCATGGCTTCTCTAAGAATATTATATTTAAATGGGTAAGAAAAGTGAATAATGAGTAGAAGTTAGCTATGTGAAACAAAATAGAGACAAGAACAGTACAGGGAGACATAATAGCTTGAGGGATGTCCCTGAGGTAAACAAGAGCCAGGATCTTAAAGAAGGCCAGAGAGGTGAGAGGACATCAAGTTAGATAGAAACATGGCTGGAGGTCAAATTAGGGAAGCAAGGGCCATGCTAAGATTTTTTAACCAGATTTATTTAAAATATAATGCACAGCCGCTGAAAGGTTTTCAGTGTGGCAGGATGAACTGAAAACATGAAAAAACACACACACATAATTCTTTTGAGAGAAAGCTTAATGAAATTTGGGAACTTTTAAGTAAAAACAGAAGGGAGGCAAATTGCCTTTAACATAATGATGCCAGGATTTTTATTTCCCTAGAAGTAGAATCAAGAGCATGTTAATAAAGGGAGTATAGTTTTCTCATCTGAGACTAGATGCTGATAACTTGGAAAGAAAAATAATGCTTGCTGTGGTGAGATATGTCCTTAGGTAATTCCAGAGGAAACACTTCAGCAATTTCTAATAGTGCAAATTGGGATCAGAGGACATGCTATCATTTCCCCTTTAATAAGATCAGAGCACTTCTGGTAAAGAGTTTGAGTGACAATCACTAATTCTTCAGTGGGTACTCCATTTATACCCATAATTGGTTATAATGACTCCATATAGCAATACTTTTATAGAAGGGATCCAAAACATACCAAAACAGTACAGAGTAAGAGGACTAGGCATTATGCTATTAATACCTGAACTCTTTATTTTATTCCACATAAGGAGAGAAAAAGTCCTTACATTTTAGAAAAGCCCTGTGCAATAAAAATATAATGTGAGTCACCTATTTAAATTTTCTAGTGACCACTTTTTTAAAAGAAAAAAGTGAAATTAATTTTAATAATATATTTTATTTTGCCTAATTTATCCAAAATATCATTTCAATGTGCAAGTGATATAAAAATTGAGATACTTTACTTTTTTTTGTTACTAAGTCTTTGAAATCCAGTGTGTATTTTACACTTACAGTACCTCTCAATTCAAACAAGCCACACCACAAGTGTTCAATAGCCACACGTTGCTAGAGGCTATGGTGTTGGACAGTGCAGCTTTAAAACTTTAGAGAGTAACTCCTGTAGCCATTTAATTGTGCCTGATGTCTGTTGTTTCAGTGTTATTGGTCATTTTGCTCTGCTCAGGTTTTGGCCTCCAATAAGATTGGACCTGAATTTCAAAAGCCCTAATTAAAGTTTTACAGCATTACTTTGGTAATAGACAGTTTTGTCCTAAGGCTCTAAGGAAACAGGAACAAAATGTACAGGTGAACCTTCTTCAAAAGACTGTTTATTCCTCCCCTTACTTCTGTTAAGCAGAAAATAAGAGAAGGAAGGGGAGGATAGGGTAAACAGTTTTGATCTGATTCTTGTCTTGAAGGACCAGAGACATCTCCACAGTAAATATTTGTTGGAAAAAAGCAATGAAATCATATGGCAGAGTCCCCCCAGAAGCTCTCTAGGGACCATATGCATATAAGCATGCAAACACCTACCTCCCATGAAATTCCAAAGTGAAGTTTGTGAATCTCCTTGCTTTCTCTTGGGGTGGTTTTCTTGAGGTATTTATCCTTACAATAAAGTTAATGGAATGTCATATGTAGCATGAAAGTCTAAGGGAACCCCAGGAGTTGTAGCTCTCAATCTAAGCTGTCAGACTCTACTGCAGGTTATCGTTTTGTTCTCCAGTGTTCATTCATTCAACAGATGTATATTGAAAGTCTGCTGTGTGCTATCAACTTCTCTAGGTCCTGGCGATACAGATGTAAACAAGATACGCAATGTCTCGGCCCTCATGGAACGTGTATTCTTGCCAGTGTGTTAGGCCTTCCCAGGGATCTTTTTGTTTTCTGGGTCTCCTGCCATAATAGGTTTTTTAAAAATGTTTTTTATTATAGAAAATTTTAAACATACATGAAAGCAGAAAGAAGTGTAATCTTCCCTATCATTGAGCTTCAACAAAAATCGACTCATGGTCATCGTATTTCGTCGGTATTCCGTCTTCTCCCCTTGCTTCTTTGCAAATTATTTTGACAGTGTAGACATCACATCATTTCACTGACAGATCGTCTTAATAATATTACGTATTTTTTTCCTCTGGATACTGAGGTTTCCATCTGTCATCATCTGTAGCGATTTGTACAGGAGACTTTGTAAATGTGTGCGTGTATGAATATGTAATCTATGTATAAAAATACAACATATGTATATATGCATATATATCATCAACCTTCATCCAATCAATCATTAAGGAGGTGTCTTCCCCCTAAGTGCACCTAGAATCTACCTGTTGTCGTTCAACCCAGACAATACCCTGCAGCCAAAGAAAGCCATAAAAGCCCGTCCTAATCATGTCACTGTTTAAAACCCTTTATTAACTCCTCATTTCCTAGGCTGAAGTACAAATTTATTAATAATAATACTTAATTGAAATTAAGTGTGTTTTATGCTATGTGTGCTAAGTACTTTAGTTTTTTTATGTTAATCCTCACAATTTAGTATTCCCGTTTTACAGCTGAGGAAATTAAGGCTTGAGTTGCCCAGGCATATACAGTGAATGCCCAAGCGTGGCAGAGATTGAACTCAGGTCAGTTAACAACAAAGACCACATCTTTAACCACATCTTTTACTAGATCTTTCATTGAGTGGTACCTGCCTAGCTCTCCAGCTTCATCTGTCACTTCTTCACTTTTCACATTCCACAAATACGCCATACCAATGTATTTGTAGTTCCCCAAACAAACAGTGCTGCGTTATGCAACAAACTAGTGTATCCTGAAGAAACCATCAAAGCAGAAACATGAATATATTTTTTAGAGAATTTGGGATTTCTTTTAAAGTATTAAGCCAAACATGATGAGAAAAACCAGACAGCAGGATTTTCCTACATGTATTTTATAGTTAGCATTATTTTTATTTTGAATTCAAATGGAGGAGCATTATAATGTTTTTGATGCATTGGGCCTATGAAATCCTTAATCTATTCCTAGCTGTTCTTTATTCTTTTCCAAGCCATGCTATCCTTTATTCTGTTCTTTGCACAAGGAGCCCCTCCTATTTATAACATTTACCATGCTGAACCCTATTCTTTACCTAACTCCTAATCACTCTTCAGGATTTATCTTAAAAATTACTTCTTCCAGAAAGATTTCCCTGACTGGGCTGAGTATTCACAGTATTTATCTGTATTATAATTTTATCCACTGCATCTATCTACCACATTAAAAGATTTGCTTCCTTCAAGGCAAAAGCCTTTTTTCCATTCACTGCTTTATTCCCACTATCTAAAATATTAGGTAGTACATTTTTTTTTCCAAACAAGCTTAGGTTTATTAGCTTCCTGCAGCAAGAGAGAGCACATACCATGGAGAGTTCAATATTTCAACAGGTGGAAGTTAGGGAAGAGTTTCTATAGAGTTTGCAGGACTGGAGTTGTCATGGGATGGCCTTGGCAGAGATTAGTCAGAGTTTGAAACTAGGAAGTTTCTGGGACAATCAGTGGTCTTATCTTTGGGACGTATGACTTTCTGTGGAATTATTGTTAGGTTAGTTTGTCTGTGGTCTTGTTTAGAACACTATGGGTCTGAATGAGCTGGTGTTAAGAGTCTGAGCTCAATTTGTCTTGCATGTCATGGTTTTGTACAATTTTTCTATTTTGTGAGTCATAATACAGTTTTGCAAGTCGTGGTTTCTGTTTCAATTTTCACTTCCTCCCTCTCAACCTAGTTGCCAGTTGAACTAGTTTTCCTTTTGTCAGAAGAATAATGACAAAGTTGCTGTCCTCAAGGAGTTCCCAGTATAGTCTATTATAATTTGCTATGTACCATAATAGAGATATAAGTATGGTATTACTGAGTTCATAAGAAACAACTAACCTTTTTTACTGAGGAAGATTCACCCTGAGCTAACATCTGTTGCTGATTTTCCTCTTTTTACTTGAGGAAGAGTCACCCTGAGCTAACGTCTGAGCCAATCTTCCTCTATTTTGTATGTGGGACGCTGCCACAGCATGGCCACCAATGAGTGATGTATGTGTGTGCCCAGGAACCAAATCCAGGGTGCTGAAGCAGAGCACACTGAACTTAACTACTAGCCCCTGGGGCAGGCCCCCTAACTTTATTTTTTAACTACCATTTTATTGAAATCCTGCCATATGCAAGGCTCTACATACAATTATGTACTAGGCAAGCTACATACATTATTTTACTTAATTCTCAACAGTCCTATGAAGTTGGTGCTATTTTTCTTATCCTCATTTTAAAGTCAAGAAATTGAGATGCAAAAAGGTTAAATAACCCACTCAAGTTCACCCAGGTAAGAAATGATAGATCTAGGACTTTATTAGACAAACGTCAGCTGAGTACTGTTCTAGGTGCTTTATCTAATCTCCAAGATAGACCTTTGCAGTAGCTGTCACTCTTTATCCTATTTCCCTTTTGAGGAAACTGAGACCTGGGGAAGTAAAGTAACTCATCTAAGATCGCAGAGCTCGTGACCACATCTAGAGGCAGGATTCAGAGCCAGTCAGCCTGGCTCCATGGCACACAAATCACCACTTTGCTGCTTCTTGTGAGCCCTGACGTTGCACTCTCATGTCTTTGTTTTTGTTTTTTTTTTTAAAGACTCATTTTTTTTTTTTTTTAAGATTTTATTTTTTCCTTTTTCTCCCCAAAGCCCCCCGGTACATAGTTGTGTATTCTTCGTTGTGGGTTCCTCTAGTTGTGGCATGTGGGACGCTGCCTCAGCGTGGTCTGACGAGCAGTGCCATGTCCGCGCCCAGGATTCGAACCGACGAAACACTGGGCCGCCTGCAGCAGAGCGCGGGAACTTAACCACTCGGCCACGGGGCCAGCCCCTCTCATGTCTTTGTTTTTAACCATTGACATCCTATTGTGCCTCAGTGGCAGAGGAGAAGCTTTACAGAGGATTGAATGTGGCCTCAATGTGGTAGATAAGTAGGATATTTCCAGATGGATCAGGGAGAGAAGGCTGTGCCATTCTATTCAGGAGGAGTAGCCCATGCAGAGCCCTGAGAGCAGGAAAGGCTCTGCTCGTTCAGGAAATGATGAAGTAGGAACTCTGAGTGAGTAGGGTGGAAGTGGTGGCAGCTGATAGAGCTGGACACGTGTATTGAGACTGGATTGGAACTTCACAGTCGCCCCTCACGTTTGACCGAAAGGATGCTCCTCTTCTCAATACCGCACTTGGTTCTGAATGACCCTTCTGGTCATAATGTATCCCCAAAGGAAAGAGATTTGTCATCACCAAGATACCAGAAGTATCACCAAAGATACTTATGCTGGAGGCAATTCTAAAAGAGAAGTTGCAGGAATGTGTTAAGCAAAGAGATCTTGAGGAAAAAGGTCTCCGCTTAGAGATATTCTCTGCTTAGAGGTATCTCTCTGCTTGGAGCTATTCTTAAGGCAATTGCTTTGAGGAGCATAATGCTCACTTCAATATCTGTGTCCTTGTAAGTTAAAGAAAAAATATGCCAGCACATTCAATCAATCCAGAGTCCCAAATAGCAACTCTTATTTATGGAGTTCTGGGAGCTGACGTACATTTACTCTTCACATCAGTCCCATAAGGTAGATTCATGTCTCAACTGTATAGATGAGGAAACTGAGGCTCAGACAACTCAAGGGATTTGGGCAAGTCACAGTGGGAGATGATAGAACCAAGATTTCAACCTGGTTTGTCTGATTCCAGAGCCTTTTCTGCCATATGGCCTCAAGAAGTCTGTGCCCTTTTAGCTTGTGAAAGTGCAGAATGTTCCAAACACAGCAGGCAGTCAAATGCCATGAAAGCTAGTAGTTGGGAAAGGGAAGGATAGTGGTAGGAGCAAGAGGAGGGGACTTGGAGCTTCATCCACCCCTCCCCAATTCTGTATCAGACCTGCCCCTGTTTGCGTGCATCATTAGGATTTACTGATTTAAAATACTATCCTCACCCAGTGTTACTCCTTGGACAATAAGAGACAGTCCAAAAAGCTAAAGATTGAAATTCTGATCCCCCTTGGGCAATGGAGCTCCTCTCAGGTTTGCTGAGACATGGATTCATCAGCCAATTAGCAGATATATTTGTATTGACCTTTCTATTACCAACCTAGTGATTTGCTTATTTGACTAAGGACAGGTTCCTCATTAGAAGCTGTGGGCGCAGAAAGATCTTTGTTGACTCTGGACAAGTGATGATCTTTCTTAATATTGGGTAAGGCACTCCAGTTCTTCATAGCATCAGGGAAAAAGGAAAGAGGGAAAAATAAAATGAAGTGGTTTAAAAAGGAATTAACAGGGATTTTTTTGGTTTATTTTGTATTTTAAGATGCTAGAAAATTAGAGGAGCTGGAAGGCTATCTCTACTCATATTTCCAAGCCCATGCTAAATTTCTACAGTAATGGCTCTCCAATTTGTTCACACTTTCCCTATCCATATCCTTGAGTAGTTTCCTCCCACGATGATTCTGGATTTGGCCATGTAATTTGCTTTGATTAATGAAATTAAAGTAAATATGGTGAGATAAATGTGATGTAAGCAACAACTTGAAAAGTGCTTGCACATCAGGGCTTGCCCTCTCTGGTGTTCTTTGGAACCCTGAGACTACCATGTGAAGAAGTTTCAGCTAGATTCAGCCTGCCAACCACCAGACACATGAGTGAGACAATCCTAAAGCACCCAACTTCTGGCCAGCCACCCCAAACCAGAATGGCCCAGCAACTTATAGAATGACGAAAAATAATAAATGTTTTTAAGCCATGAAGTCTGAGGTGCTTCGTTATGTAGTAAACACTAATTGATATAAAGCCCAACAAACACACCAAGGCTTATGGTCTCTATCAACATATACTTTTCTTATGGCACAGCCTTGGCTTTCTTTCCATCATTCATCCAACCAATATTCATAGTTGATTTGCTTATATAAAAGGATATTCTTTTTGAATGAAATTAAGGTAATGCATGGCATCAAAGAATGCTGAACAACAAGCCTCCCAGGCAACAGAAACCAGCACACTTGAAATCATAGCAGCCAATATTTGTTTCTTCATGGATCTCTTCTATACAACGCTGCTGCATTCCAATGACACAATAACAACCACCCACCCTGGGCATCTCTGTTCAAGATACAAATGATCAGGATAGAGAAGCTAAGTGACTTAGCTTGAGTCTTTGCCTATCTCTTTGACTGAGGAAGAGGGATTTATTACCAACATAAGTTGGAGGACAGGGCATGTTATCACAGTTGGCATGCTGAAAGTTGTGACTTTAAAATAGATAACACTTTAACAAGAGTCAATTCTAATCCTTTTTCTTCAATAGATTACCTAGTTTGCATGTAATTTTCCAGAGAATGGATATTAATTTAATTTGGGAGCTGTATGTCCTAAAGACAAATTAAAATCAAATCTCAAAGAAAACCAGTGAAAATTATCATTGTACAAGCCTTACTGGGAGCTCAAGAAGCAATAATGTTCTATGAGAGCTGCTTGGCTGAGAGGTTCTGGCTCAGAGTGCATCATGATGTTGCAGTCAAGATGACTGCTGGAGCCACAGTCTTGGAGACCTTGCCTGGGACTGGAGAATCTTCTTCCAAAGTGGCTGCTGGCAGGAGTCTTCAGTTCCACATCACCTGGGTCTCTTCAATTGCATGTTTAAATGTCCTCATGACATGGCAGCTGGCTTGTCCCAAAGCAAGCAGTCCAAGAGAGAGCAAGTTGGAAGCCAAAAAGTCTTTTATGATTTAGACTTGGAAGTAAATACCATCATTCCACCACATTCTATTCATTAGAGTCAAGTACAGCCAATATTCAGAGGGAGGAGATTTAGGCCTCACCATTACAAAGGAGATATATCAAAGAATTTGTGGACATATTTTAAAAACCACAGCACTACCCTTGAGCCTGGATGACTGCTACATCAATGATTCCTCCAGGGGCTGCAGCAGAGAATTGACTGCTTGCATGCCTATACTACCTTTGGAGATAGAGACTTTGGTGGTGTGCTGGTTAATGTTTAGCAATTGACTTTCCAGAAAACAAAATGTGTGGGTACATATGTATGTATATTAGTTTTACTGATATAAAGGATGTGTATCACACAATATACAAATAATAATAACATATATTCTTTTTCTGAGTTTATTAGGTTTTTAAAATTTATTTTATTGAGGTCATAATGGTCTATAACATTGTGTAATCTCATTGTATTATTTATCAGTTTCTGTATAGACTGCATTGTTCTCACCACCAATGTCTAATTTTTATCTGTCACCATATATCTATATGTGCCCTTTTACCCCTTTCGCCCACACCCCAAGCCCTTTCCCCTCTGGTAACGATGAATCTATTCTTTTTATCCATGTGTTTGTTTATCTTCCACATATGAGTGAAATCATGTGATGTTTGACTTTCTTTATCTGCCTTATTTTGCTTAACATAATACCCTCAAGGTCCATCCAGATTGTTGCAAATGGGACAATTTTGTTTCTTTTTCTGGCTGAGTAGTTTCCCTTGTATATATATACCACATCTTCTTTACCCATTCATCAATTGATGGGCACTTGAGTTGCTTCCATATCTTGGCTATTGTGAATAATGCTGCAGTGAACAAAGGGGTGCATAAGTGTCTGTGAATTGTTGATTTCAAGTTCTTTGGATAAATACCCAGTACTGGGATAGGTGGATTGTACGGTATTTCTATTTTTAATTTTTTGAGAAATCTCTGTACTGTTTTCCATAGTGGCTGCACCAGTTTGCATTCCCACCAGCAGTGTATAAGGCTTCCCTTTTCTCCACATCCTCTCCAGCATTTGTTATTTTTCATCTTGGTGATTACTGCCATTCTGGCAGGTGTAATATGATAGCTCATTGTAATTTTGATTTGAATTTCCATAATAATTAGTGATGTTGAACATCTGTTTGCCTGTTGGCCATCTGTATAGTTTCTTTGGAAAAATGTTCAGATCCTCTGCCCATTTTTTGATTGGGTTGTTTGTGTTTTTGTTGTCGAGTTGTGTGAGTTCTTTATATATTTTGGAAATTAACCCCTTGTCAGATATATGATTTGCAAATATTTTCTCCCAGTTGGAGGGTTGTCTTTTCATTTTGTTCATGTTTTCCTTTGCCTTGCAGAAGACCTTTAATCTGGTGTAGTCTCATTTGTTTATTTTTTCTTTAGTTTCCCGTGCCTGAATAGACATGGTTTTTGAAAAGATACTGCTAGGACAGATGTCAAAGAGTGTACTGCCTATATTTTCTTCTAGGAGTTTTATAGTTTCAGGTTTTACACTCAAGTCTTTAATCAATTTTGAGTTCATTTTTGTGTATGGTGTAAGGTAATGGTCTGCTTTCATTCTGTTGCATGTGGCTGTCCAGTTTTCCCAATACCGTTTATTGAAGAGATGTTCCTTTCTCTTTTGTATATTCTTGGCTCCTTTGTCAAAGATTAACTGTCCATAGATGTGTGGTTTTATTTCTGGGCTTTCAAGTCTGTTCCATTGATCTGTATGTCTTTTTGTGCCAGGGCCATGATGTTTTGATTACTATAGCTTTGTAGTATATTTTGAAGTCAGGGATTGTGATGCTTCCAGCTTTGTTCTTTTTTCTCAGGATTGCTTTAGCTATTTGGGGTCTTTTGTTGTTCCATGTGAATTTTAGGATTCTTTGTTTTACTTCTGTGAAGAATGTCTTTGGAATTCTGATTGGGATTGCATTGAATCTGTAGATTACTTTACATAATGTGGACATTTTAACTATGTTTATTCTTCCAATCCGTGAACCTGGAATATCTTTCCATTTCTTTATGTCATCTTCAATTTCCTTCAATAATGTCTTATAGTTTTCACTGTATAGGTCTTTCACCTCCTTGGTTAAATTTATTTGTAGATACACTAATAATAGAAATGCAACTGATTATTATTATATAGTAATAATAGAAATGCCACTGATTTTTGCAAGTTGATTTTGTACCCTGCAACTTTGCTGTAGTTGTTAATTATTTCAAATAGTTTTCTGGTGGATTCCTTAGGGTTATCTATATATAGGATCATGTTGTCCACAATAATGTGAGTTTCACTTCTTCCTTTCCAATTTGGTGTCTGTTTGTTTCTTTTTCTTGCCTAATTTCTCTGGACAAAAACTCCAGTACTATGTTGAATAAGAGTGGCAAGAGTGGGCACCCTTGTCTTGTTCCTTTTCTTGGAGGGGTGGCTTTCAGTTTTTCACTATTGAGTGTGAGGTTGGCTGTGTGTTTGTCATATATGGCCTTTATTATGTTGAGGTACTTTCCTTCTATACCCATTTTATTGAGAGTTTTTACCGTAGATGGATGTTGGATCTTGTCAAATGCTTTCTCTGCATCTATTGAGATACTTGTGTGATTTTTTTATTCCTCATTTTGTTAATGTGATGTATTACATTAATTGATTTGTGGCTGTTGAACCATCCTTGCATCTCTGGTATAAATCCCACTTGGTCATGGTATATGATCCTTTTAATGTATTGCTGTATTTGGTTTGCCAATATTTTGCTGAAGATTTTTGCATCTATATTCATTAGCAATATTGGCATGTAATTTTCCTTCTTTGTGCTGTCTTTGTCTGGTTTTGGTATCAGGGTGATGTTGGCCTCTTAGAATGAATTAGGATGCATTCCATCTTCTTCAATTTTTTGGAATAGTTTGAGAAGGATAGGTATTAAATCTTTGAATGTTTGGTAGAATTCTCCAGAGAAGCCATGTGGTCCTGGATTTTTGTTTTTGGGGAGGTTTTTGATTTCTGTTTCAATCTCTTTACTTGTGATTGGTCTATTCAGATTCTCTGTTTCCTCTTGAATCAGTTTCAGGAGGTTGTATGAGTCTAAGAATGTATCCATTTCTTTTAGGTTGTCCAATTTGTTGGCATATCCCTTTTCATAGAATATTCTTATAATCCTTTGTATTTCTGTGGTATCCATTGTAATTTATCCTCTTTCACTTCTAATTTTATTTATTTGAGCCTTCTTTTTTTCTTAGTGAGTCTGAAGGAGAGTTTGTCAGTTTTGTTTATCTTCTCAAAGAACCAGCTCTTAGTTTCATTGATCCTTTCTACTGTTCTTTTGGTCTCTATTTCATTAATTTCTGCTCTAACTTTTATTTTTCCCTCCTTCTGCTGACTTTGGACTTTGTTTTTCTTTTTCTAGTTCTCTTCAGTGTAGTTTAAGATTGCTTATTTGAAATTTTTCTTGTTTATTGAGGTAGGCCTGTATTGCTATGAACGTCCTTCTTAGAACCACTTTTGCTGCATCCCATATGAGTTGGTATGGTGTATTTTCATTTTCATTTGTCTCCAGGTATTTTTTTTATTTCTCCTTTGATTTCTTCATTGATCCAATGGTTGTTCAGTAGCATGTTGTTTAGTCTCCACATAATTGTGACTTTCCCAGATTTTTTTCTTAAAGTTGATTTCTACTTTCATAGCGTTGTGGTCAGAGAAGATGCTTGATATGATTTCAATCTTCTTAAATTTATTGAGTCTTGCCTTGTTTCCCAACATATGGTCTATCTTTGAGAATGTTCCATGTGCACTTAAGAAGAATGCGTATTCTGCTGTTTTTGGATGGAATGTTCTATGTATATCTAGTAAGTCCATCTGCTCAAGCATTTCATTTAAATCCACTATTTCCTTATTGACTTTCTGTCCGGATGATCTATCCATTGATGAAATTGGGATGTTGAGGTCCCCTACTATTATTGTGTTGATGTTAATGTCTCCCTTTAGGTCTGTTAATAGCTGCTTTATGTATTTTTGTGCTCCTGTGTTAAGTACATATATATTCATAAGTGTTATGTCTTTTGGTGGAAAATCCTTTTTATCATTGTATACTGCCTTTCATTGTCTCTCACTGCCTTTTTTATCTTAAAGTCTGCTTTGTCTGATATAAGTATGGCAACACCTGCTTTCTTTTGCTTGCCATTAGCTTGGAGTATCATCTTCCATCCCTTCACTCTGAGCCTGTGTTTGTCTTTAAAGCTGATATGTGTTTCCTGAAGGCAGCATATTGTTGGCTCTTGCTTTTTAATCCATCCCACCACTCTATATCTTTTGATTGGAGAATTCAATCCATTTACATTTAGAGTGATTATTGATATATGAGGGCTTAATATTACCATTTTATCTCTTGTTTTCTGGTTGTTCTATATTTCCCTTGTTTCTTGCCCCTGGTATTTCTGACTGCCATTTCAATATGGTGGTTTTCTGTGAAGGTTTTCTGTTTATTTATGATTTGTGTCTCTGGTCTGATTTTTTGTTTCATGGTTACTATGAGGTTTTTATAAAAGATCTCATAAATGAGATAGTCCACTTTCTGATAGCCTCTTATCTCCATGAGCCTAAGTAGGTTCCAACCCTTTTGTCTTCTCCATCTAAGTTATTGTTGTCACAAATTATTCTATTTTGTGTTGTGAGTTTGTGATTAAAATGAAGCATTTATCATTATTTTTATGCTTTCCTTCCCTTTATCTTTTGTGTTATACTTAAGTGTTTACCAACCTGTTCTGATAGAGAGCTGCAATTTTCTGATTTGTCCATCTATTTATCTCCTTGCTCAAAGCTTTGCAAACCTTTGCCTTTTTGTTTCAGGTATGAGGGCATCCTTGATCATTTCTTGTAAGGGAGGTCTAGTGGTGACAAACTCCCTCAGCTTTTGTTTATCTGTGAAAGCTTTTATTTCTCCATCATATCTAAAAGATAGTTTCACTGGATAGGGTGTCCTTGGCTGAGAGTTTTTGTCTTTCAATATTTTGAATATGTCATTCCACTCTCTCCTAGCCTGTAAGGTTTCTGTTGAAAGCCTGATAAGGGTTACTTTCTAGATTATTCTCTCCTGCCTTGCTGCACTTATTTTTTCTTTATCACTGACTTTTGCCCATTTTACTATGATATGCCTCAGAGAAGGTCTTTTTGTATTGATGTAATTAGGGGTTCTATTGGCTTCATATATTTGTAAGTCCAGTTCTTTCCCCAGGTTTGAGATGTTCTCAGCTATTATTTCTTTGAACAAGCTCTCTGCTCCTTTCTCCCTCTCTTCTCCTTCTTGAACACCTATAATCCTTATGTTGCATTTCCTAATTGAGTTGGATATTTCTTGAAGAGTTTCATTTTTTTTGTCTTAGTTCTCTCTCCTCCTCCACCTGAAGCATTTCTATGTTTCTGTCCTCTAAATTACTAATTCTGTCCTCCATAACATCAGCTTTGCTTTTTAAGGTTTCTAGATTGTTCTTTTAATCTCATTCATTGTGTTCTTCATCTCCAAAATTTCTGTTTGGTTTCTTTTTTTTTTTTTTAGAGTTTCAATCTCTTTGTTGAAGAATTCCTCCTGCTAGTTAATTTTATTCCTAAGTTCACTAAACTGTCTTTCTGAGTTTTCTTGTAACTCATTGAGTTTCTTTATGGCAACTGTTTTGAATTCTCTGTCACTTAGATTCTAAATATCTGTGAGTTGAGGTTTCGTTTTTGGAGACTTGTCATTTTCCTTCTGCTCTGGAATGTTAATATAGTTCTTCATATTGTTTGATGAAGTGGTCCTTTGCCAGCACATAGTGGTAGAGTCCACTTGCCACTTCTGAGGGGCAGGAGCTGTGTTTTCTGAACCCGCCACATCTACTGGAAGTTGTGCTGATAGGGCTTGTCTGTATTTGCCCACTGGCTGCAGCCACTTGGTGGGTCACACATGCACACATGGGTGCTCTGGTGTGGATCTGCTGCCTTGGCCGGGGACTGGAAGAGCTGGTGCACTAGGCAGGCCAGAGGTGGGGGCGCTTTCTTTCATGTGTGTGGGCCTGCTCTGGGTGGTTCACTGGGGCTGCTGTGCTTGGTCGGGGCACCCACATGTTGGCTGAGCCATGCCACTCAGTGTGGAGCATTCTTGCAGGGCATGCCGCAACTCTGAAAGTGAAAGCATTTGTGTGCAGACCTGCCTGCTCCCCCATCTCCTCTTATAATTGCACACTGGCTGCTGTGTGAAGACCCGTGACCTACATCACTGCTGCTGGGGAGGAAGAGGGGATCTGCTCACCTCTTTCCACTGTTTCCTAGGGATCCAGTACTCCCACCTTCAGATGTCTGGTTGCATGGATCTGTCTGACATCCTACTGTGGTTTGTAAGGAATCTTCTGTTGGTTAATGAATGTCCATTTGGTTGTAGCTTAGGGTGAAGAGACCAAGGGAACAGCTCACTCTGCCATGATGCTGACATCCTAAAATACTCTTTATTATAAATTCCATACAATGAATTGGTTCTCACAAAATGTTTCAGTTGATTTTTGCCAAATACTTGTGTAACATTTTCTGCATCACTTTCTTATATCTAGACAATGAGCAAAACAATAAATCAAGCCTGACTCTGTAGCACTTGCCAGTTTCCATGGTGTAAATGTTTCTACCATAGCCAATTTCAAGTTACCAAAATGATATCACTGAAGGCAGAGTTGAAAAGAGCTTTGCAGTAACATAACATTATACTATATACCTACCATAAAGATAAAATAGATGTAAATAACCTGAGGAGCATAAATAATAAAAAAATAAAGTAGAATAATTAGGAAATGATGAGTTTTGAGTATTTATTGCCTTTTTAGATATAATTAATGTAATTTTAACTTTAGATAAATTAGTTTTTAATAAAACATGTTTAATGACTAGCTTGCAAAATTCTTGAAAAATTAACAATCAGCTTTTGCTAACAGCTGGCTCCAGCACACCATTGACTGGAAACACTTTCATCTTCTACCACATGGAGAATTCCTAATATTTCAACAATCAGAATTGAACACATAAACCAACCAAGAAAAACAACAACTTATGTAAGAAGCATGAGTAGTTTGAGAGAGAAATATCAGTTATAACCACTGGGGCAAACAAGGGGAAAGTAGAACTGATAAAAGAGAGATGAAAACCTGAGTCGTTTTTTAAAAGACGTCGTTAAAGAGATTTAAGTACAATGCAAAAGAATTAAAGAATTTAGTAGATAAATAGAAGTATACGATGGTCACCAGAGACACTAATCAATGATCTAGAAGATAAAAATAGAAATCATAAAAAGAGAAGAGAGGTAGCTTGTAATTGTGTTTTGCAAAATTGGTACATAATAAAATTATGTACTAGTTTTCATAATGTACTAATGTATCATAAATTAGTACATAATAGATTATGTTGTCAGGACAAAGAACAAAACAATATTTATAGATACTCAGAATTGTCATGTAAATCGTTGCTTAACTATGCAAATATTTTATATGCCTCCTAGCTTCAAAATATGCATATGGTATTTTTAATCAATTAAATATGAATATACCAGAACCACATGTAGGTTTTATGGTTACATGTGGGTTATAATTATAGTTACAGCAATTTGAAAGCCATAATAAATTAAAAACCTAAAATCCTTCTGTACATATTGTGATGCATGTTGAAATTTTTCCTGTACAACTCACTTATTTGGTATCATATTTAGGGATGTATTAAAGGGAACAGCACATACTGAATAAGAGTTTAGCATTTGTATTGAAATGCTCATCTTACTTCCCAATATTAGTGGTATACTAGCAGAACTGAACATTTATAAGATTACGGAAAACACAGGTTAAAACTACTCTCTTTAACATTGGTAAATGAATTAATGTCATTAACCATGTGCCAGTTTGTTTCTAAACAAACCAAAATACACTCTCATATGCTACTGCAGAGCCAGCAGAGGGAGCTCAAACTTTTTTGTTTCGTTTTTTAACTAACTAAAGAAAATTATTTTCACTTTTAAAAGCTACCAGATTCTGAAAAATAATGTAGTTATTATTTAAATAATAAAAATGTATTAGTAAAAAAGAATATCATGCTTTTGGCTAAATAATGAATATAGTCACAAACAAAAAAGATATCAATATCACTTATTTAGAAATGGCAGGCAATTAAAATTATATTCTTTTCATTTACTCTACTCATGAATCAAATCTATTAATTTCAATAGGTTTTACTTCAAGTAAATTTTTTCAGCAAAGATTTCTCATTCTGCTAAGGTGGACTAAACTAAAATGGAAAACTTCTGGCTACAAACATATAAAGTGATAGGTAAAATATGACACATTTTAAATTTAATTCTTGCATATATAATAAAACATAATACAATAGTCCCCCCTTATCCTTGGGGATATGTTCTAAGACCCTCAGTAGATGCTTGAAACCACCGATATCACCGACCCCTCTATATACTATGTTTTTTCCTATATGTACATGCCTATGATAAAGTTAAATTTATAAATTAGGCACAGGAAGAGATTAACAACAATAACTAATAAAAAAATAGAACAATTATAGCAATATAGGGTAATAAAAGTTACCATAGATCTTAGCAATCTCAGCGTACAATTTTTTTCTTTCCTTATTAAGTCACCTTTTCACTTAAAGGAAGAACTTTATGGCTTCTCTTTGGCATTTCCAAATTGCTATCATCTCTACCCTTGCACTTTGGAGCTGTTATTAAGTGAAACAAGGGTTACTTGAACACAAGCACTGCAACAGTGGTAACGCAACAGTTGATCTGACAACCAAGACGGGTACTAAGTGACTCATGGGAGGGTATACAGTTTGGATATGCTGGACAAAGGGATGATTCATGTCCTGAGTGGGACAGAATAGGATGGTGTGAGATTTCACCACGCTACTCAGAATGGCTTACAGTATAAAACTTATGAATTGTTTGTTTCTGGAGTTTTCCATTTAATATTTTCAGATCGCAATTGACCATGAGTAACTGAAATTGTGGAAAGCAAAACATAGATTAAAAGGGACTACCGTATAAAATATTCTCATCTACTCAATTCTCAGCCCATCCACATGCATAGATAAACACCAGGTATTATTAGTTTCTTATGCATCCTTCCAGAAATCTTTATGAATATACAGGTATATATGAATAAAAAGTCTCATTCTAATCCATTTTTTTCTTATGCAAAAAGTAGTATATCATACACTCTATTCTGTATCTTGCTTTTATCACTAATATATCTTGGAAATCTTTCTGTAATTCTCTGGTAGAGACCTTGTTCTTTTTTTTTTTTAAACATTTGTATAGTGGATAGCAAGTGCATTTTAAGAATACACCATAATTTAGTTACTTGTCCCTAGTTGAACTTTTGGCTTGTTTCCAATATTTTTCTATTGCAAACAACTTCAATAATAACCTTGTCTACATATGCAACGTTGTACAAGTGAAGACTATGTCTGAAGGATAAAGTCCCAAAAGTGTGGTTGCTAGGTAAAAGGAAATATGAGTTTATAATATTGATAGATATTGCCAAATTACCATCTATGAAAGTTACTTATATTCCCTCAGGAGCGATGTACCTGTTTTGTCACAATATTGCTAACTGAGTATTATCAAACTTTCAAATTTGCCAATCTGATAGATGAAAAATGTATCTAGTTGTAGGTATAATGAACATTTCCCTTATTATGAGTGAGTCGAACATCAATGTCAGAGCCATTTGTATTTCCTTTCCATGATCTTACTGTGCATACTCCTTTATTCATTTTTCTATTGGGTTTTTCGTGCTTTTCTTATTAATTTGTAGGCAGTCTCTCTGTATTAGAGAGATTAACCCTTTGTGTTATGTGTCATCACTTTGTTGTCTTTTGATTTATGGCATTTGGCATGCAGAAATTTTCATATTTACATAGTCGAATTCGTCAATTTTGTTTAATGCCTTTTAGATTTTCAGTCATAGAAAACACATCCCCATTCCCAGGTTATAAAGAATTCTTCCATGTTTTCTTCTAGTACTTTTATGATTTGGTGGGTTTTTTAAATTGATGTTCGGGTTTGAACTTTATTCTGAAGTACAGTGTGAATTACAGATTCAACTTTCTTTTTCTAAATGGGTACCAAAATATCCCAATGCCTCCAATATAGTATAACATCTTAGACTCCAGCAAAAAACTGTTAGAACTGTTAAATGCATTCAGTAAAGTTGCAGGATAAAAAAATCAACATACAAAAATCAGTTGCATTTCTGTATACCAACAACAAGCTATCTGAAAAAGAAATAAAACAATACCATGACCAGAGCGTCAAAACCAATAAAACAGTTAGGAATAAATTTCACCAAGGAAGTGCAAGATTTATACACCAAAAACCATAAGGCATTGATGAAAGAAATTGAAGAAGACACAAATAAATGGAATGATATCCTGTGTTCATGTATCAGAAGAGTTAATATAATTTAAAAGTCCATACTACCCTAAGCCATCTATAGACTCAATGTAATCTCTATCAAAATTCCAATGGCATTTTTCACAGCAATGGAAAAAAACAAGCCTAAAATTCATATGCAATCACAAAAGACTCCAAATAGCCAAGCAATTTTGAGAAAGAACAAAGCTGGAGGCATCACACTCTTGAGTTCAAACTATTTTACAAAGCTGTAATAATTAAAACAGTATGGTACTGACATAAAATCCAACACATAGACTAATGGAACAGAATTGAGAGCCCCGAAATAAACCCGCACACATATAATCAACTAATAATTTGACAAGGAAGCCAAGAATATTTCATGGGGAAAGGACAGTCTTTTCAATAGTGTTGGGAAAACTGGATTTTCACATGCAAAAGAATGAATAAAATTGGACTCCTATCTTACATCACTCAGAAAAATTAACTCAAAATGGATTAAGAACTTAAATGTAAGACCTGAAATTGTAAAATTCCTCAAAGAGAACATAGGGAAAAAGCTCCTTGGCATTGGTCTTGGGAATAATTTTATGAATATGGCACCAAAATCATAAGTAACAAAAGCAAAAATCAGTAAGTAAGACTACATCAAACTACAGAGCTTCCACGTAGCAAAAGAAAAAATCAACAAAATGAAAAGGCAACCTATGCAATGAAAGAATATATTTGCAAACCACATATCTGATAAGGAGTTAATATCCAAAATATATAAGAAACTCTTATAGCTCAATAGCAAAAAATGCCAAATAATCCCACTAAAAAATGGGCAGAGGATCTGAATAGACATTTTTCAAAGAAGACATACAGATGGCCAACAGGTACATGAAAAGATGCATAATATCACTAATCATCAGGGGCATGCAAATCAAGACCACAATGAGCTATCACCTCATACCTTTTAGAATGGCTATTAACAAAAAGATGAGCAATAACAAGTATTCATGAGGATAGGGAGAAGAGGGAACTCTTGTGCACAGTTGGTGGGAATGTAAATTGGTAAAACCACTATGGAAAACAGTATAGAGTTTCCTCAAAAAACTAAAAATGGAGCTACCATATGATCCAGTAATTCCACTTCTGGATATTTATCTGAAGAAAATGAAAACACTAATTTGAAGAGATATATGCACTCTCATGTTCATGGCAGCATTATTTACAATAGCCAACATGTGGAAACAACCTAAGTGTCCAGTGACAGATGATTGGATACCAAAAAAATGTGAGATATATTATTCAGCCATAAAAAAGAAGAAAATCTTGCCGTTTGTGACAACGTGGATGGACCTTAAGGGCATTATACTAAGTGAAATAAGACAGAGAAAGACAAATACCAAATGATCTCACTTATATGAGGAATCTAAAAAAAAAAAAATCACACAACCAAGCTCACAGAGAAGGGATTGGTGGTTGCTAGAGGCAGGGGGTGGGGGATGAAATGGATGAAGGGAGTCAATAGGTAGAAACTAATGGTTATAAAGTTAAAAAGTCATAAGGATGTAATGTACAGCATGGAAAATGAAGTTAAGAATACTGTATTGCATATTTGAGAGTTGCTGAGAGAGCGGATCTTAAAAGTTCTTATCACAAGAAAAAAATTTTGTAATTATATATGGTGATTGATGTTGGCTAGACTTATTGTGGTGATCATTTCACAATATATACAAATATCAAGTCATTGTGTTGTATACCTGAAACTAATACAATGTTATATGTCAATTATACCGCAGTGAAAAATTTTTTTAAAAAAGATCACTTGACTATATTTTTGAGTTTATTTCTGAGCTTTCTGTTCTGTTCCATTGGTCTATTTATCTATTCTTTCATGAACACTATACTGTCTTGATTACTATAGCTTAATAGGAAGTCTTGAAGTCAGATAATATCAGTTCTTCAACTTAGATCTTTTTCTTCAATGTTGAGTTCGTTATTCTGGGGCTTTTTCCCATGTAAACTTTAGAATCCACAAGCTAACTTACTGGGATTTTGATTGGGGTTACATTGAATCTGTAGATCAAGTTGAGAAGAAATGACATCTTGATGATATTGAGTCTTCCTATCCATGAACAAAGAATATCTCTCCATTTATTTAGTTCTTCTTTACATCTTTCTTCAGTTTGGAATTTTCTTCATACAGCTTTTTTTAATATTTCGTTAGATTTATACATAAGTATTTCATACAAATATATATGAAATATATATAAATATATATATGAAATATATATTTCATATAAATATAAATGGTAATGTATTTTATATTTCAAATTCCACTTGTTCATTGCTGATATATAGGAAAGCAATTGACTTTTGTATATTAACCTTGTATCCTGCAACCTTGCTATAATCACTTAGTTCTAGGAGTTTTTTTGTCAATTCTTTTGAGTTTTCTACATAGACTATCATGTCATCTGCAAACAAAGTCAGTTTTGTTTCTTCCTTTCTAATCTATATAACTTTTATTTCCTTTTCTTGTCTTACTGCATTAGCTAAGACTTCCAGCATGATGTTTGAAAGCAGTGGTAAGCACATATGCTTACATTGTGTCTGATCTTAGCAGGAAGGCCTCAAGTTTCTCACCATTAAGTATGATGTTAGCTGTAAGTTTTTCATAGATGTTCTTTATAAAGTTGAAGAAGTTCCCCTATATTCCTACTTTGCTAAGAGTGGTGTTCATTTTTTTTTAATAGGTAGTTAACATAGCTGGACTCACATTCCAAAATCTGTCTTCCCTATGCAGAGCAGCAGCTGAAATCTGTCCAAATATTTTGGCCTTGTCTGGCCTACTTTAAATCTGTCCTGTGCAGGTAGAGTTCAGGATTCAACTAAAGATTTGAGCAGAGAATTTGGAACTCTCCCTCTCTGGACCTCTCCTTTGTGAGGTTTTTCTCTTTTCTTTCCAGCTACAGTGGTTACCTCAAGCTCTGTGCTTTGTTTCTTGTTTCCTTAAGCTAGTGTGACTATGGGTTTCTGTCCAAGTTTAACTCGGTCACTGGGGCCTGCCCTCAGAATAAAGACTATATATATACATTTTTTTTTTTTTCTCATCAGTTGCTACTTCCTTCAAATGTTAACTTCCCTTCAGCTTCTGCCTCATTTTGGTCAATCTCCAGTTCATTTAGGTAGCTGTTTTCTAAGTAACTTTTTAAAATCATCATGGATATTTGAGTGACTACTCTGATGCTAGTGCAGAGAATTGGGTTTAGTGAACAAAGACTGGATGCAGGAAGTCCCAAGTAATAGACTGATGATGACCTGAAATGGGACAATGATAATAAGAACAAAGAAGAAAAAGTTGAGAACATCTACAAGCTCATATTGGCAACTTTGTAACTCTGAGCTGCCAGATTTGACCTATCTAAAATTTTCTTCATTGTGCAGAGAGGGTCAGAAAAGAAGTTGAGGTAGTAGCAGCCAGAATACTAATTTCTTGTTACCTAAAATTCATAAATGTGGCAAAAATGAAGAGAATTGTCTATAGATTTAAGAAAAAGTATTCTCATCCCATTTCTCCTCATTTTACGTTCACAGGAAATCAAGCATTTCATGAAGTACCATTGATGTTCAATTGCAGAGATGAATTATATCAAGTGGGAATTTTGTTGCCTACTAGCAATAGAACCTGACTACCCTACAATGGCTTAAATGCCTAAGAGTTTATTCTTTTTCATAAAAGAAGTTCAAGGGGCCAGTCCTGTGGCCTAGTGGTTAAGTTCTGCATGCTCTGCTTCTGCAGCCCACGTTCAGTTCCCGGGCATGGACCTATATCACTCGTCAGCAGGCATGTTGTGGCAGCGACCCACATACAAAGTAGAGGAAGATTAGCAACAGATGTTAGCTCAGGGAGAATTTTCCTCAGCAAAAAAAAAAAAAAAAAAAAGTTCAAAAGTGGGCTATCCACACTGATATGGAGTTCAACAGGAATCCAGGCCTGTCTATATTCCTGCAGTGCTTTTCTTAATACATGGCTTCCATCCTCAAGGTCACAAGGCAGCCACTGGAATTGCAACCAGGAGATGTCCATTTCAGGCAGGAATAAGTAGAAGGGCAAGGAGCAAAAGGACTCATCCAAGCTTTCTGTTAATAAGAACCTTCTAATAAATCCCAACCTATAACTTCTGCCCATATCTCTTGGATGAACACTTAGTTACACGGTCATACCTACCTACAAAGGAGGATGGAAAGTACTTTTTTTCAAAGCTAGGACAATTGGCACCTTGAATAAAATTGAGATTATATTACTAAGGATAAAAAGGAAAATGGATATTGAATAATCAACTAGCTGTCTCTACCACATGTACCAAATGATTTTGTTGGAATTCCCTCAGCCAAAGTCAAAAAAAAGGAAGTATATTGACCCACATTAGCAAACTTCAGGTGTCTCTATATGGGCATATCCTATCTAGGTGCTCAAATGCTCATTAGGAAATTCCTTACTTTTATTTCTCACCCCTGCTTTTATCTGGATTGGAAACAGGCATAGACATACTGTCCCCTCATGGTGGCAAGAGAGCTACTAGAAAAAAATGGGTTTACATTCTCCTGGTTTAGCAATCCTAGTAGAAAGAGATCACCTGTTTCTTAATAGTTTTTAAGTGAATCATAAGAGAGACTCATGGTCCTTGGTATCATGTGCCTATTTCTTCAATCACTATAGACAGGGTATGGGCTGCTCTGATTGGTCAGATCTGCATCGTGGACCCCATCCTCCTGGATCAGTCCCAACTAAACCCTATGAACTGAATTGAGGGAGGCATGTTTTCCTAGATTAAACTCTATGCCAGAAAAAGCGTTGCTGGATGCCAGGCAGGCAAAAACAGCAGGCATGGTGCAGTGGGTAAAAATTTTTGAAGAAAAAAATTAACTTAGGCACTTAGTCTAGAAATGAAAAGACAAAATAGGCAAAATACTGGTGCTCTATAAATCTCTTGCATGATTCCTATTGTCTTCAATAATATTCAGTTATATAATGTCTACAGAGAGAAAGTATACTACAAGCCAATGCTGGTAATACTTTGAGCATTATGAAAAGCTTCTCCAGTTCTAAAACAACTACCAAAATACCAAGAAGAGGATTTTCATAAGTATGCTATTTATAGGGATATTTATTTGTGGTAACTCCTTTAATACCTAAATCATGGAGTTTCAAAGTGATGCACAATCATAAGTTAATCCTTTCAACACTCTAACGAAAAAGATTATGAAGAGAACAGAGAACAAAGCACTGAAATGTTTTTTCCCAAGGTCACGAATTGAATCAGTGGCCAACCAAAGCTGCTGACTCTCAAAATATATGACTCATTCTTCTCCACATTTCCATACCTTATTTTAGTGTATCACAGCAATTGGTCTTTTTTGGCCTTTTTTTTTTTTCCGTAGATGATTGGCAGAAAATGAAAATGGCCATATGTTTGAAACTCACATCATCTGCTCTAGGGAAAAAATAAACAAAAGAGGTGAGCACAAATACTCAAATGAAAGAAGCAAATGGGGCACAGCAAAAAAAATCTATGGAGAGAATTTACCAGTGGCTAAAAATAACTGAGAGTGAAGTATAAATTGAGGTATCAGAACTTTGGATATTTGGTATGACAGTGAGTACACTTAGGACTGTCTTTTATTTTATTTTCTTTTGACATAATGTCATAGAAAAGTTTCAAAAATAATACAAAGAATTGGAGAATAACCTCCACTCAGATTCCCCAAATGTTGACTTTCATTGTACTCACAATCTTCGTTCTTTCTCCCTCTACACATGTGCGTGCATGCACACACACACACATTTCTGAATCATTTAATAGTAAGTTGTAGACACAATACGTCTTTCTTGCTGTACACTTCAGTGTATATTTCCTAAAACAAAGGATGTTTCTTATATAACCACAGCACAATTTTCAAAATTAGGAAATTAATATTGATACAACACTATTGTTTACTATACAGTTTTTACTCAAACTTCACTGATTGTTCTAGTCATGGCAATTACAGCAAAAGAAATGTAGGATCATGCATTATATTCAGTTGTCATATCTCTTTACTTTCCTTCAGTATGGTAGTCCTGAGACTTTGTTTGTATTTCATGGTGCTGACATCTTTGAAGAGTACAGGACAATTGTTTTGTAGACTGTCCCTCGAATTAGGGTTTGTCTGATGTTTTCCCATGTTTACATTCAGATTATGCACTTTTGGCAGGAATATCCTGGAAATGGTGCTGTGTTCTTCTCGGTGTGCCACAGTAGGAGGCATTTGCTGTTGATTTGTCTCACTATTGATGAAGCTAACCTTGATCATTTGGCTAAGGGGATGTCTGTCATGTTTCTCCACTGTAGCATTGCTGTGTTACCTCTTATAACAATAAATGCCTTTTGGAAAGATACTTTAAAATTATGTAACTATCCTGTTACTCCTCAAACATTTACACACTAGTTTTAGCATCCATTGATGACTACTGCCTGAATCAATTAAAATTAATATCTTTTAATTAAACTTGTTTCTAAAATGTATACCACTCATGCCATGCTAAATGTTAGCATAATCCTAGAACTTTAATTATAGATGAATTCTTATAACCTAAAAAACACTATAATCAATGATAGGGAGGTGGGATACAATTTTAATATGCCTAATAATGAGCTAAGGATCGTCAGTAGGATGAGTGATCTGAGTAGGGAATGAAAATGCTCTAAAACTGACTTATGGTGATGGTTATACCACTTAGTAAAGTTACTAATTGAATCACTGAGTTGTATGTACATCTGAAATGGGAGACTTTTATGATATGTAAATACATCTCATTAAAAGTGTAAAAAAGGAAAAATTAAAGTTAAGGAAATAATAAAATGATTTGAGTCAGAACACAGAAGCAAAGGCTAGTAGAAGCAACTATTCAGTGTCATAATTTATGTAAATAGCAACTTACATCTAAATCAAGTGTTCCTAACCTTTTATATCATGGCAGTCTCCTATTAAGAATAAGGTTTTGAATACATAGAATATATAGGATTACAAAAAATATCAGTTTATTGAAAAAATTATAAAAATATTTTTGTAATATAACAATATGTGAGTTTTCAAAAATATGCTAAATAACAATAGATTTAAAATGTAGGTAAGTGAAAGTTAAATTTTATTCTTACAACCCTTCTCAGTGTGAAGGCTGTTGTTGTTTAGCATGAACAAGAATGATAAACTTTCTTTGACAGGGCAATGTGCACGTCAGGTAAGACATCCAGTATTTGTTTTTTTGGTTACAAGTGCTGACAATCCAAATTCTCTAAAATATATTATCATCAATATAATTAAAGATTCCATAGCTTGCTTAACAAGAAACAGATAAGTTCTCTCGAGGAATATCAAAATTCTCTAAAGCTGTTTGAGTTAAATTTCTGTTCTGAGGTTATATGGATTTACCATTTGGAGGCCCAGAATTGCACTGAAGTTGGCCAGCTCCAGTGCAAGAGTGTCTGTGGGCAGGGAGGCTGAGACCTAATACTGCAATATTTGTGAAGGAGTGAGGAGCATAAATGATGTTTTGAGATATCTGCAACTTCACTGTGATTTGAAAGTGTCTATGATTTCTAGTAGTGACAAGGTCACAGGGACTAAGATTTTTGCCACCATTCACACTTGAAGAATTTTCTAAATTTCGCTTAAATGTTACTGAAAAATAAAGATGTATATTTTTTATCCATCAAATTCAAGCACCCTCTGACTTATATCTGTGGACACATTGGGCATCCAAGGACTTCAATTTAAGAACTCCTCATATCAACAAATAGATAAATTAAACAGAATTTATAACCCTCACATTTCAGCTATTTGGTATAGTTACGTAATGCCTAAAGACAGCATAAATACATCTGTAAAGCCATGATGATTTAAGAGAAAAAGAAAATTTCTGGTTTTGTCTATGTCAAGTCTAAAGACTCAAAAATAGAATCCTAACTCTCAGTTTCTTTCAAGATTCTTTTTCATAAAATGTGGTCAAAATGATTAGTACTGTTAAAAAAAAAATCCAATGATGAGACATCTCTTTCTGCTCTTTCATTTTTAGGCATTATTCCAGCCCAGGGTTTTTCTGCCTCTTCACTTGTGATAGGAAGAGGTTGACCTCTTGCTTCTTATTCTTATCTCCAGTTTGGGGCTGCCTCTTAATTTTTTTCATTCTCATATAAATTTAGATGTTGAATTCTTCTTCCTCAACTCATTGCAAGCAGGAGAAGTCCAGTTACATGTTTCTGAGCAGTTAATTCCTTCCTATTACAAACTTATTTAGTCCCAAAATGTGTTATCAGGTCATTTAGTTCTCTGAAAGAAAAACCTTATTAGAGATAAGGTTTCTGTACACTAATCAAAAGAAATATTTCTGGAGTTAGGAATTAGGATATAATAAAAGTTACACCACTAGAAGTCAGATTTGTTCTTTACTCCATATTATGCCTAAATAGGCACTTCCAACACTCTTCTTATGTGGAAAATGACTGGCAATTTGCTGTCTAATCTCTAAGGTATTTTCTACCTCTAAAAGTTTAACAAGTCATGACCTATCTAACACAGTCATCTACTGGACTGTGTTGATGCCCCGTCACTCCCAGCTCTTTCATCTGGCTGGTTTGTCCATCCCCTAGCTGTTATGAGTATCTGTTGTTAGCAATTCACAGCTGTCCCCGCCTCAGAATCGCTCTCTTTCCTTTAGCAGAACAGGAGACTGGTGCAGCCATACCCTGAGGATTACAGCCCCCATCCAATAATTGACTGACATGGGGCACGCAAGTTGGCCCCCTTCCCTCAAAATGGGACCAGAATTTCCCGTTGGACTAGACTGAAGCTAGTGTCCTGCTGAGACCACATCCTTGTGAAGCCTTTTTCTCTTGTACTGTCCTGCTTTCCTCACACACCTTCTCCTGAGATCATTCCCTCAAGTACATTATCATTTCAACAAGAATCCCTGTGTCAGGCTCTGCTTCTAGGGAGCTTGACATAAGATAGCATCTTACGGGAGACATTCAGCAAATCTTGGTAGACTGACTGAATGAAAGAATGGAATTAATCTGTTTAATATTAATTATAAAAGTTATAAACAAAGCCTAAGAGCACTTCACATAGTTTTCAGCAATAACTATGTGTTGGGAGTATTTCTTAGCAAGTACTATAAACATGTCTGTAAACTTGCTTCTGTACCTTTCTGATAAAATTAATTAATTCATGTGCAGAAGGAGCTTCCCTCAAAGGCTTATTCAATGTTCAGCAGAGGATGGGCTAACCCCAACCACTGGCCCAAGTGATCAAAGTAATGAACTCAATATTTAGGGAGGAAAGGAAAGCTGACAGCTCATATTTCCAGAGTTCAGCACCTTTGATTAATTATTTATTTCTAATATAAGGTGGTACATTATCAACTTATTAGAAATACAATATTAAGAATGTATGAGAAGATAATGCAGTAAGTGCCCAAAAGTGAGGCTAACTTTCAATTATTCAGTGATAGAGATGAGTAATGTAGACGTTGGGTTGGAATGTATTATACAGCTTGTACCAAATGATAGGGAACAGACAAAATTCTCATTTGTCAACATATCTTCTTTTAACTAATAATAAAGGTTTTTGTTAAGTGGAAAAAGCAATTGTGTAAGTTTTGAAACTTCTTAATGGAGAGAAGTTCTCTATAATTACTCCTCAGAACAATTACAAATACAAGAGCCATCCCTGTTTTGTACAAATAGTAAAATCCTGGGCACTGTGGTTTGGATTCTAGCTTCATTTGTGCATGGCCCCTGTTCTCTACACAGCTCTAATTACCAGTCCCCTGGCCTCAAATTATTGTATTTCAGTGGGTGTGCAGTTGTTAATAAGCACTCGATTGGAGATCATGAGGACGTTCTCAGTTACATACAGAATAAGTTTTGCTATTTTTACTTTTGTACTTCTTGTGATAATGCGGTTGAACAGAAAAAATGTTTTCCGTTAGTAATTTTTCCATGATTCAACTGCATTTACATATTATTGTGGGGTTTTATATATTACAGTCAAAAAATCACTGTAAGATTTATTTTAGCCATCATGAAGAGAAAACTCGATTTTCTCTTCTATTTATTAAAGAATGTGAGTGTATATATATATATATATATATATATATACATACCTATATTTTTCTGATTATTAGAGAATATAGGATCTACCACAGTGGTCCTCAACCCAGTTAATTCTGAATATTCTAAACTTCTTGAGTGAAACAACTGTTTCTTAAAAACGTTTGTGTTCCCCACAGTGCCTAGCATAGAGCAAGTGTTTTTCGACACATCCTGAAAGAAGAATTGAAAACTTCTTGTATTCATTTGCTAGGGCTGTCATAACAAAGTAACACAGACTGAGTGGTTTAAACAACAGAAACTTATTTCTTACAGTTCTGAAGGTTGGAAGTCCAAGATCAAGGTGTCAGTAAGCTTGATTTTTTCCAAGGCCTCTCTCCTTGACTTGCAGATGTCCACCTTCTCTCTGTGTTCTCATGTGGTCTTTCCTCTGAATGTGTGAATGTCAATGTCCTAGTCTCCTCTTCTTATAAGTACACCCATCATATTGGATTAGGGCCAACACATATGACCTCATTGTATCTTGATTACCTCTTTAAATGGCCTATCTCCAATTACAGTCACAGTCTAAAGTATTGGAGGCTAAGACTTAAACATGAATTTTGGGGGACACAATCCAGCCCACAACACTCCTTTATATTGATCTTATAAATTTTAACTCTTAGCAAGTTTATATACTAAAAGGAAACAAAAATAAGTACTTCAACTATTTTTAAATAAGAGTTATGAATTATAGAGTCACCCTTTTTCTAGCCATTTGTTTGGAAAGTTATGTATACTAATTACAATTTAGTAGTTGTTATAAGGTATATTAACATTCCATTTGGGCATAAGCAAATATTAATGAGGCTGATGAGATAAATTAAGCTTCCATTTCCCAAACTCGCCACCTAAATAAAATAAATCTAGACCTTTTCATTGATATCCCTTTCATAAAGAGAACATTTGGCAATGTTTGAAGCAGGAATTTGGAGTTTCAATACATTATGCGTTGTGCTTCATAAACAACTAAGATAATTATATTACCTTTCCAGCTTACAAATGAAATTATAAAATTACTTTGAGTGTAACATAAGTAAGGAAAAACTTGAGGGTGTTTTTCAGAAGACTGCTTGTCTTTGTTGTAATTATAATTAAAGCCATTTCATTTATATGAGAAACTTCTGCCTTATAAAAGATAAAAAACGTAAACACACTGACTTTGGAATTCTGGGTTTTTTTTAACCAAAAAAGATTAGGATCATCGAAGATAATGATATAATATCCTGAGAAAATACAAAGAAGGGAAAGATTGTCTTCTTTATGTATATTATGTATGCAAACATGTGACCCATGTCACCTATTAGAGAAAGCCTTTATGTCAACTTTATAATATATGGATATCTTGCCTATGGCAAATATATATATTTGATATTGGATTGAGGCTGTTCAACATAGAGGTTAGCTATAGGCTTTTTGTAGATGCCCTTTATCAGGTTTAGGAAGTTCTTGTCTATTCTAGTTTGTTGAGAGTTTTCATCATGAATAGATGTTGAATTTTGTCAAATGCTTTTTCTGCATAAATTGGTAATGATCCTGCAGTGTTTTCCTTTAGACTGTTACAATTACAATGATTGAATTTCTGATACTGAACCAACGAGCCATGCATTCTTGGTATAATCCCCAGTTGGTTGGGATGTATTATTCTTTTTATATATTGTTGGATCTTATTTGCTAATATTTTGTTGAGGATTTTAGTGTCTCTATTCTTGAGGGTATGAGTCTGTAGTTTTCTTTTCTCATATCTTTGTCTGGATTTGGTATAAGAGTAATACTGGCCTCAAAAAATGAATTGGGAAGTGTTCTCTCCTTTTCTATTTTCTGCAAGAGATTGTATAGAATTACTCTTATTTCTTCTTTACATGTTTAATAGAATTCTCTAATGAAACAATCTGGCCTGGATATTTCTTCAATATCTTGAATAGTAATAGGACTATTCAGGTTATGTATTTCAGCTTAGATAAGTTTTGGTAGTTTGTGGTTTTGAAGGAACTGGTCCTTTTCGTCTTATGTGCATAGAAGTTATTAAATTTATGTGTATCAAATTGTTTATAGTATTTCCTCATTATCCTTTTATTGTCTATGGGGTCTGCAGTAATATCCTCTCTTGCATTCCTAATATTAGTATTTTTGTGCCACTCACTCAGTCTTGCTAGAGGTTTATCAATTTTATTTATTTTTTTAAAGAACCAGCTTTTTATTTCATTGACTTTCTCTACTGTTTTTCTGTTTTCAACTTGATTGATTTCTGCTCTAATCTTTATTATTTCCTTCGTTCTTTTTCTTTGGGTTTATTCTTCTCTTCTTTTGCTAGTTCCTAAATTGGAATCTTACGTTATTGATTTGAGACTTTTCTTCCTTTCTAATATAAATATTTAATGTTGTAAATATCCTAGTGAGCACTGCTTTAGCTACTGTCTCTCAGTTTTAAGATTTGTTGTATATTAAGATTATCAACCTTTGTCTGTCTGGGAGAAATCAATACTTCTCCCAGTTTGTCAATTATACTTTGACTTTGTTTATGGTTTCTTAATCATAAAATAATGTTTAATTTTTATGTAATCAAGTTTACAATTTTGTTATTGCCTATGGATTTTGAGTCATGATTATAAACTCTTTTACTACACCCGAGGTAAGGGGGAGTTCACCCATGTTTTCTTTTAGTACTTTTGTAATTTTTTAATTTGTATTTAGGTTTCCAATCCATTTGGAGTTTATTTTTGTGTATGGTATAAGATATGAATTTAATTTTATCTTTTTCCAAATGGCTACTCAGTTATTTCAGGACTATGTATTAAAAAGTTCATCTTTAACCCAATGATTTGAATAGTCACCTTTCTCGTATATTAAATTTCCATAAGTATTTGGATCTAATTTTGGCTATTTTATTCTATTCAGTGGGCCTATTTATCTATTCATACGCCAGTACCACACTCTTTTAATTGTACAGGATTTGTATGTACTATGTTTTAATGCCTGGTAGGACTAATTCCTCCTGGATGTGTTTCCTTTTTCAGCATTTTTCTGGCTATTCTTGCTTGTTCATCTTTCTATATGAACTTTAATATCAACTTGTCTAACTCTGCAAGAACTTCTTAGTATTTGTATTGTTTCCCTATTAAATTTAATTTTGTTAAACTAAGTCCCAAATTTAAGATCTAAATATTTAAGTATCCTGACTCATTCAATTTATTTTATATCCTTTCCAATTTTGTAACATCACAGATTTGAAGAGTATGCCCTCAACATCACATCATGATCCATGCCATTTATCAGAGTGTGATACGTTAATGGGCTAAGGATACTCTTCTGCATTGATGCACTAGACATGTCCCTCCCAGGTGACTTTTACCTGTGAATCTTTTGGGAATGGTTATTCAGCCATTTTCTAATCGAGCTATCTACTTAACCCTTATTTCCCTAAATAGTCCATAAATTTATCATGATCTGTTTGTCAAATGTTCCACTGTGGTTCAAGCCACACTAGATCCAAGCCATTTTCATTATCTGCTCCAAGAACAAAACTGTAAGTCTTCTCTTTTAGAAAAATGTCTGAAATCAGAGGCCTAGAAGCAATTGGCCTAATTGATTAGTAAATGACCGCCTAAAAACTCAGTTATGGCTCCAGTTTAGGTGGAGAAAAACTACCCTGAAGATAGGGGGTCTGTCTTACAGAATACAGTATACACTTTGAATCAGGGACTATTGTATGGCATTCTCTCCTCATAATATATGGTAACAAGAATCAAGGGATAGAAGTAGAAGCAGCTTCTCTTTCTACTCTACCTAATAACCCACTTACAGAATTTTTGCTTCCTGTCCCAGCAATTTTGAGCTCCGCTGGTTTGGAAGTCTTGGTTCCAGGAGGCAATGCTTCTACCAGAAGACAAAATAACAGTTCTATTGAATTGGATAATTATTGTCACCTGGTCATTTGAAGGTCTTATGCTACTAAACCAACAGGAAGAAAAGAAAGTTACTCTACTGTGTAGTATAGCTAATTCCAATTACCAAGGGGAAATTGAGTTGCTAATACACATAGAGGCAAGGAGTACTATGTCTAGAATCCAGGGAATTCTCTGGGCTACCTCTTAGTAATTTCATGCTCTAAGGTTAATGGAAAACTCAGCAACCAAAAACAAATAAATAAATGAAAAGACAAGATTATGGGAATATAGACCCCTTAGGAATTAAGTTTTGGATCATTTCATCAGGCAAAGAGCCCAGCCAGCTGATATTCTTCCTGAGAACAAGGGAAATATGGAAAGGAGAGTAGAACAAAAAAGTCATAGGTATCTACTACAGCCTCATGGCCAATTACAGAAACAAGAACTGTAATAGTTTTGTATATTTTCTATTTGCTTGCTATGTGTATGCATTTCTTTTTATATATTAGTGATTTTCTTCTTTCTCTTTCTTTCGTTTATTTTTTTAAAACAAGTTTTTGAAAGTGAAATTTACAATTTAGCCTTTAGGTAACAGAATATTCAGTGGGACTGTGATTGAATTACAATATAGTAATTACAGCAACCCTTGGAACTGTGTGTCTCTCATTTTGGGAAGAGGATGAGAACTTCATGTGCTCAAAGAATAACTGCATCTCGTTGGGTGAAAACCTGAGCTGTTTTGTTGTTGAGTGGAAGTCTAAATGCGTGTAGGAAAGTGTATATGGAAGCTGAGTTGCCAAAGGGTGGGCTGTACAGTTACCAATTTATTGTCTCTCAGCTCCAAATCCATCATTCGTTGCCCTGCTTTGTGATACTTCCTGCTCTTGGACTCTAAACATTCCTTGTTCACCTATTAGGGGAATGTTAGACTTTGCCAGTAGGGGGCACTAGTGTGACCTTCCAGACGCTAACAGTAAGAAGACACTTGTCCTCCAGATTCCAAACCTCAGATATTATTATTCAGAGCACGCAATTAGCAGCCAGCTGTGCAGATGAGCTTTCAGCTGTGCTCTGAGGCCATGATCTCCCTACCAGAAGCCACATTGGCACACCTCTGGTCAGCCTACACCTTCTGGCAATGGTATGTCACTTCTAGAGACCGTCTCCAGCCCACACAACCTCCAGCAATGGTAGGCCTCTTCTACAGCCCAGTGCCAGGCTATCCTCTGGCAACGTCTTCACCCACCAGCAGACCATGTGTTACTGTGGTAGCCAGTTTCTCTCTGAAGAGGTCAGAATCTCCACCTGCGGTAGGAGGCAGCCTTCTCCTGGCGCTTAGTTTCTTTATTGTCTGTGTTTTCACAGCCTACAGATAGTAGTTACTTTTTTATGCCTGACATTTACTCATTTTGGTAGATGACCACCTTCTGCTATCTAATAGTTCTTTACATTGAACTTTTCCTGTTCAAATAACTGGTGTGATTTCTGTCTCCTGACTGGACCCTGACTCAAAACCCTTTGGGAAGGAAATCATTTATCTTTTTATCAAGTAAATTGCCTTTTGCTCATTGGACTCACTAGAATAGGAATAAATGTCCTAAATTAGATTGCATTTTGTTTTATGGTGTACTTTCTGTTCTGTAAGCTCCTGTCCCCCAAAAGAAGAGGATGTGCTATGGAACATGATTTTATCTGTTATGAAAGACACAGTAGGAATCTTTGTACTTAAGTAACTGTTAAGGTTTTGTGAAGCATTGCTGTAAATAATTGTCTAAAGTCATGATATAATAACTAGAGTGAAAAGTGATGATGGTTCATAAATTTTATTGGTTGGTACAAATGAATCAGCAGCAAGTTCACTAAGTTTTCTTTTTTTAGGTCTTTTATTTTCAGAGCTATAAAAAGCTCATTGTAACTCCCAGTGGTTAGAGAAAAAAATTGACAATTCTTTTCTGCAGCAGATCTTTTTAACAAAAAGAATTATAACTGATCCTTAAATTCTAAACACAAAGCAAAAATTTTGGTTGGCTTTTTTAATGAAAACTTTTAATATATAAGAAGACAGAAATTGGCCCTTGGAGTTGGGCTGAGCTCCCTACTCCCATTAGAGCAAACTGCAAGCTCTAGCTGACATCCTAGGGAAGCCATTCTCAAACTCCAGTGGGTGCCAGAATCCCCTGGTGGGCTTGTTAAAATAGATTGCTGGATCCCACCCAAGAGTTTCTGATTCAATAGGTCTGGGGCAGGGCCTGAAGATCTTCTTTTGTAACAAATGCTCACATAATGCTCATCTGGGGTCCACACTTTAAGAACTAATGTTTTAGGACAACCACTCAGGACCTACTTCCTCTGTCTTCTCACATCTCTCTCTTTCCTTCTATTTCATCCCAAACTGCACTTGCTATTATTATCCTGGGATCCATATTTTTGGTACCATATTCTGCCTTCAATTCCTGTAACTCTTTTTCTAACATTTTTGAAAACTTGGCACATTTTTTTCTTTTTATTTCCTCAATCATCTGGTCTTAACGTTTCCCATTGCCATAGCCTTCCCATTGCCTGCTTTAGTCCTTGGCGTTATATGAACTTTCATGGCAGCCTCTTAGCCAATGCCCCTCTTCTCCTTCTCCTCCTCCCCCTCCTTTAGGCTCACAGACACACTCCTCTCCCACCAGTAATGAATCGTAGGTTGGGATCAGGAGAGATGAGTTTAGGAAGTGTTGATCTTGTCAAGTTAATTCACACTGGGAACTAGAAGGACATGAAGTATTCTTTAAGAATCTAATTTAGAATCCTCCTTGGGATCAACCATTTTAGAAATTTCTGGAGTGATCTTCTTATCTCTTCTGAATGTCGTATAATCTTTATTTTACTCCTGCTCTGCATCCATCTTTCACAGCCCTTCAAGCATTACTGATACTCATGAATGTTCTTGTTCACACGACTTTACCTTTTTACCCTGCCTTGTCCACCTGCAGTGTTCTATTCACCTCTGAGATTCATCTCAAGCATTACCTTTTCTGAGAATCCTTCCTAGATGCCCTCTCCCCATAGGCATAGCTAATATGTAACTATGCCTTATATCCCACAGCTGACATGGAACTTACCCAACTTGGAGTAACTTAGGAGACCTCATCTCATTTAGAGTATCAACATGTACTTTGCAACCTCTTCTTTAACTGCACGTTTCTATTCTTCACTAATATTCATTTTATGATTGTCCTTCAAAAGATTGTTCTCCTTGAGGGAAAATATTAGAACAGCATAGGAAATAAGGAGTATGCTTTCTCTGTGTCATCAGCACACCATTGGCTCTCACTTTGGACCCATCCTGTCAAGCCTGTGTTTGTGTCATATGGGTAGCACCGGTTAAGAACAGGGTGGCAATATTTCCTCTATGTTTAGACTTGGTATTTCTTTCCTGACCACCATGGTTCCTGAAGCTTTTCCTCACTTTCTGTATATGACCTCATCTTTGCCCCCTGGCCCTAATGATTGATATTACTCCTCTGATACTAATCAGAGGATCATATCTGTCCACTCTAAGTCCTATTTCTGGGACCATAGTCTAAAGTAATGACTTAGTCTCATAGAAATTAGCTTTAACGAGTAGCAAAAGTGAGCACTCCAGCATATATATCTTATAAATTTTGGGTAACTTCCAGTGATAAATTTTCAGCAAAGAACAACAGAAGATATGAAGCTATGGCAGCCTTTCTCAACTAGTTCCATGAGAGAATTAGGGCATATTGCACAAAGGCATCCCTTGTATGCAATGAATTAACTTCTCTCTTTTGTATCTAGAGTGGTACTAATTATGTAACCATCCTGGGATAGTTGTGAAAATTGTCACTCAAATCATTTTTCCACGTTCTTTGGCTCAGATGGGCAGAGAATGTGATTTCTTGAGTCCCACAGAGGACATGTGTTCAGTGGTGGCAATGGTTTTGTGATTGTCCAGGGTAAGTTCCTGCCACATCAAAGAAAATCCCCCATTGGAGCAAAGGCAGATTTAAGCTTAAACTTTAGGGTCCCTTGCTTGCATAAGCCTTTCCCTAGGCCTTGGGAGAGACCATAGAAATTTGGAATTTGTCAGTTTTTATTTCTTCTTAAGTAGAGTCCTCCTCCCAAACTGAATACACTTCAGACCCCACAAAACCTGGATCTGCTGCTGCTCTTCTTACATAAACCATGTTCACCAGAAACTCCAGGATAATTACCTTATATGCTTTCTAAAACTGTCTTAAGCAAATTACATTACATGCATCTCATCCTGGTTCTAGGTACAGTTTTTTACTGTGTCATAGATACCATCTTGCTACCTGGTCCATAGGTTATATAAAAATGACTAGGGCTTATCAATGTACAGTGGCCTTATGCAGCAGTGACCAGTCTGCAAACATGTATGAGGCATGTCAGGCCTGGCTGAGACCCATAACATGCAGGTGCCAGCCTCAGGTGATGGAACTTGGTCTTCTCCTTTATTCTTTCTTTCTTTTTCTCTTTCTTTCTTTCTTTCTTTCTTTTTTGTCAAATATAACAGAAAAGGAAAGACTATGGGAAGAGAGGGCAGAGGGAGGGAGCAAGCAGGAAAGAAAGAAACAATTTGCTATGTACGGTATTTAAAAAATAATCTCAGTTCTTTCTTTAGGCATATTGCTGCCCTTTGAGACTGTCCATAGTTATGTGCTTTGTATTTGCACTACATGTATGTACAGACATGCATATGTGTGTGTGTGTGTATAGGTAGTCTCACATTGAAACTATATATATGTGTGTGAGTGTATGTGTATATATATAATTTAAATGTGAGATTACCAAAAAATTCTCTGTGAATCACATTGTTTCTTTCCATATCTCCCCATCTGCTCACTCATGAATATACTAAATCAATGACACTGTAGTGTAAGCATCTCCACAGTATCAGTGTGATTATCAGTGCCATTTGAATTATATAATGAGAATACATTTCCAGAGTTTTAAACCCTCTTGAACTGCTTAGGAGCCTTATACATTATTCCTCGGAATTTTTTGAAATATAGTTTCTTAAATTTAGGAAAATTTATCTAGTTTAGATCTTAGACTCCCTAAAATTAAATTCTGCCCAGCCTTTCTCTCCAGACCTATGACGAGTGCTAAAATAACAAAATTTAAGCTTTTTAACACTGTCTCTTCTACATCATCTCCTGCCATTCCCACCTTCACACCTTATGTTCCAACAAAATCGAGCTGCTTAAAATTCTCTAATCCAGTTGGTTCCAGGGCTAGTGATAGGAGTTAAGAACATAGACAAAGACATATCTTCCATAGCGTATCCACACGGCTTTCTCCATCTCATGGGAGGTTAAATTGCTAATAAGCATGTCAAGAACTCTAACATAAAATATTGGTTAATGGGCTTTCAATTCTAAAAGGTGAAAGGTATTTAATTATGAGAATAGTTTTAAACTATAGTAATAAAATAAAACAAAGAAACAAATATACTGGAATTAAGATTTAAAAAACACTTGACGTTGCAGAACAGTGCAAAGATCAGATGCTGTAACTTTGCTTGTGCTGGCAATCCTTGTTGTTCCAGGAGTGGTATTGCATGTGCAGCTATGAATAAACAGATCCTAAATAGAGTGCCTACGATTGCAGTTCTACACCTTATTTTGGACAACTACTGATAGCATTTAATGGGAAATGTAGTCAACTGTCCCATAGGAAATAAGATCCTGCTGCACTTTTTTTTCCCCCAATAGAAAGGAAATATTTTAACTGGGAAGCAGAATAGAAAGCCAATTTTATATAAATGGCATGCAAACAAGGTTACTGATTTTAGACTTCATTATAGTTTGTGTTCAAATAAATAAGGAGAGGCCTACAAGAGAAATGACCAAGAAAACTAAAAATTAAAAAAAATTTAAAAATAGGGGTTATTCCCATCCCTTTAAAAGGTCACTAAAGAGAAAAGAGGATGAGTCACAGGCCACCTCAGCAGAGCTGAAAATTGGGGCAATTCCCCAGAACTCTGTGTGGGGAGGTGGGGGCGGAGTGTGTTACTACCTAGCAAACGATCACCTAGCAACAGCAGGGAAGTGACTCAGGGCAGTTACTCTCTTCCAAAGGAGAGAAAGTGGCTCCGCTAGTGCTAGAGACAGGCCTGAGATCTGTCTGGATAATCAGGACATGCTTGCCTCCACCATCTTCAGATGAAGAGGAAGCACTGCCTCTACCTTATTCTTCTTAAACACCACTTCGGTTGTCCTGATTTTCACATTAAATGTAATTCCAACTGTATAAAAATGTTGGCTAGCCAGCTGGAAGGCAAAGTTGGAAGATGAGATGAAATCTAAATTGATCTTTTGGTATTGATGTGAGCTCAATAATGAAGAAATACTCTTATTTTGTTAGAAATCATTCTCCATCCATTAAATTGTCTAATGCCTACTATAACCTAATCCACACATTTGAGTTGTCTCTGAATTAAAATATTGTTGTTCCATAGATTTAAATAAGGGCAATCCTGAAACTACTTTGAGAAGTCTGATCATGTGTTATTCCTCATGATCTTCTTAAAGTGTGTTAGTAAATTACTTCCTCATGTTTCTCCAAAGAAGGCTTCCAACCATATTTTCCTGACCTGATCCCCAAGTACTAATATCCTGGTGCATACCTAACCTCCCTAAGATATTGCATCCCTAAAAAACAAAAACAGGATGAAATGAAAAATGACAAAGTAGAGTTCTTAGAAATCAACAATATGATAGGCAAAATAAAATCTTTAATTGGAGAGTTGAAAGATAAAGTTAAGAAAACCTATCAGAAAAATAAGACAGAAGGACAAAGAAAAAGACATTAGCACAAAAATTGTAATAGATTCTAAGTATCAATCTAGGAGAACATCTGAAGAAAGAGGAGTTCCAGAAAAAAAAAGAACAACAAAATTTCCTGGAACTGAGGCCATCAGTTTTCAGATTGAAAAGACCCCATTGAGCAGCAGCAGAATAAATAAAAAAACGATCCATACCAAGGCATATAGTCATGAAATGGTCAGAACATCAGGGATGAAAGAATCTTGAAAGTGTCTTTAAAATTAGTTCACATGCAAGGGAATAGGAACCATGTGACATCAGACTGGTCAGCAAAAATTTAACACCCTGGAGGACAATGAAGCCATTTTTGAAACATTTGTGAGACAATGATTTTCACCTAGATGAATTAATGGTCAAGTATGTGGGTAAATAAAGACATTTACAGAAATATGAGAATTCAAATACATAACTTTGGAGGAAACTGCTGGAGAATATACTCCAAAAGTTGAGGGAGCACTCATGACAGCAAACTTCAGGGACTACAGGAAGGAAGGGATCCAACACAGGTAGGAGGCAAAGGAAAGTCCCCGAGTAATAGCGGAAGGACAACCTAAAGGACAGCTGTGCAACAAACCCAGCAATAACCATTCAACCCTGGAGCAGGAGGATTGGGGGAGCCTGTTGGAGTGGACAGATTTTCTGATATGTTTGAGTACTTGAAAAATATTGATATTTGAGGGATATGATGGAGCATGTATAAAAATTTCTCATGAGAAATGAGGCAGTTATTAATGTTAAGAAATGATAAAATGTGGCAATTATTAACACTGAATGACAATGTTTTACAAGATAGAACATGATTCTGAAGTGTCAATATTTACACAGCCATGAAAGTGTAAATACTGAGAAGTGATTTAACCAAAAAATGCCATATAACTATCTTGGAAGAGTGGCAGATGTAAGGAAAGTGATATTGGTGGTATAAAGGATGTAAATTCTCATTCATCATAACAGGATATTAATAAATAATTTTGAAATTAATAAATAAGATATACCAGTGTAAGCAGATTATTTAGAAATATGGAGGTATTTACCAGAAAAAAAAGTGTAAGCGTTAAAAAGAGTTTCACCTGGGGAATTAGACAGAGAAGGGTAAGGGATTATAGTAAGAGTACTATATTTTTAAATGACTATTACTTTATTAAAATTTCTCTTTCTTTCTTTCTCCCTCTTCCTCTCCCTCCTCTCTCTCTCTCTCTCTCTCTCACACACACACACACACACACTTCTATACATTAAGACTTTGAGTGTCCAAGTGTGTCTTGACAAGAGAGAAAATCAAAAATAAAGATTGATTTCCATATTTATCATGACTTAGTTTACGGACTTCATTGCCTTGACAGCTAAATGATAGCAGGACCTTGAATGGAGATGACAGGGTTAATTCCAGGACACTGGAAGCTCTCTGGGACACAGCTTGTTGGGTTAGGGTTAGGATATGATTGGGGCTAGGCTCTGGGGTGCTTTGGGTGGGAGATCACAAGTCAGAAGGACATAATCAGCCTTGCCGCTAGCCCTAATAGCACCCTTGTGCAAGTTATAAAAAAACAGACTTTCTCAAGACATTTTACTGCCATCTGCCAGAAAATCATAGTAATAAATACACAAATCAGCAGTGACTAGGGATGTGAACAGAGCCTTCTAGAATCCTGTGTCACATAATCAGGCAACAGTCCTGGCTATAACTGGAGGTGTGGAAAGGATTGATGAGGATTGTGAGGGCTCTGAAGGAAAGCCTTCCCTGTTTAGTAATTTCCTTAGGATTATTAAACAGATTCATAGGAATATTTCGTGGATTCTTTCCCCCCCAATCAGGAGCTATAAAGATGGGATATGTGCCTTATTCATTTCTACATAGTCAGCTTCTATTAAACAGCAAAACTCAAACACTCAATCATAATTTCACAAATGAATGACTTGTATTAAAAACTATAAAATCTTCTTTAGGTTGCACTAGGCTTGAACAACTTTCACGTTTGAAAAGTTGAGAGCCAGGGCTCTCACGGCAACCTGTCTGGGTTTGAGTCCCAATACCACCACTTTCTAGTGTCTCACCTCGAGCAAGTTACTTAACATTCCTGAGCTCAGTTTCTTCATATGAAAAATGGAGAATGTACAATACCTACCTCATAGAGCCTTTATGAGGATTAAATGAGACAATGTTTAGAAACTATTTCAGAAATTGGCACACAGTAAGCATTCAATAAGTTTTATTGTTATTACTAATTCAAGCAATACCTCACCTTTATTTATATTCACAATTAACCATTGAATCAGTTGGGATTTACATTTGGCAGCTAGTAGCAAATAATAAAAATAACAGGATCTTTGCTTTTCTCTCAGATAAAAGTTTGGGGATGGAAGGTCTAGATCTCATAGGGTGGTGCCATAGTCATCAGAGACCTAGCCTATTTCCATATTCCTACTGTGTCTTTTGTAGCCATGGCTTCTATCTTCAAGGTTTCCTCATGGTCCAAGATAGCAGCCAAAGCTCCAGCCACCATGTTTGACTTCCAGGCAAGAAGCAAGAGAAAGGAGAGAAAGTTAAAAGGACTCATGCAAGCTGGCTGTCCCTCTCTTAAGGAGGCTTTCTGATTCCATGTCTCCCTGCAGTGGAGGCTGTGAAAAGGAGTTTTTTAGCTCATCATATTGCTACCTGGAATAAAATCAAGGTTTTGTTATTAAGTAAGAAGAAGAGAATCAATATTGGTTTGGCAGCTAGCCTCTTTCACAACTGTAAATCAGGACCCTAACATTGCCATCATAATAAGGGTTTTAATTGACCTAAGCATGACTCCAAAATTATGTTGTCTTTGTTTTTGCCCTGTGCTAAAGATATGCTTTAGCCAGTGGAATGAGAGTTTCCTTGAAGTTTATATGAGGGTAATTCACTTCAAGGTACAAAACTAAGATTTTTGAGTTCTGAAAGTAAGATATTGCCAATCATTTATATTTTGCATCTAGTATACAAATATATACAGATATATACATGTATTTTGTCATTCTATATTATTCATGGATCATAGGATATCTCCAAATTGGTACACAAGGGATGAAGTCAGCCTATGTATAAGGATCAACTCTTTCCTTGACTCAATCATTTAAAAATGGCACCACTAATAATTAGCCTAGAAAAAATATGATCTTATAATTGACATACATTTCCAGTGAGAATGTTCTAAGAACTAAAACTTGATATGGCATAAAATATGAAAAATGTACCTTTTTCTTTATAAATTCTTACATTTTATATAAAAGAGAGAGATAATTATAGTAATGAAGATGAGGTTTCTTGAGGACAAAAATTATAATTCTCCTGTGAGAATGAAAGCTTAATCATCAACATAGAGACATCACTGGCTTAAAGGAATCTATAATGGTCAAGGCAGATGACCAACCATCCTGGTTTGCCTGGGACATTCCTAGTGTTGAAACTGAAAATCCCAAGTCCTGGAAAACCTTCAGTTCTGGGCAAACTGGGACAGTTGGTTACCCTACTTTTAGCTAATATCAGGGTAGCTGCTTTAGGATAGTGTAAGAGAAATGATTAAATTTTTCCAGATCTGGATAACAAAACCTAACAGATGATTCACTGTTAAAAAACATTGATTCCCAGAGTCAGAAGTGAAGGTGGATGTTTCTGGAAATGAGACAGAGCAGGTAGGAAAGAAACAGCTTGACAATCATGAGCTAATCAGTGTTGCTTGTAGTTGTTGCCATGTGATGAGCATGTGTTCGTGGCCCCGTCTGCTGCTGACAGTGAGTCATGCTTGCAAATGAAATAAACATTAATAAATGAAGAGGATTTTCATAGTAAACTTCAACTTAACTTTAACTATTAGGTCATAATCCTCACATCTGATTTTTCAAGTTCGCATATATGATTGCCAGATAATATACAGGATGCCCAGTTCAGTCTGAATTTCAAATAACTAATGAATAATTTTTTAGCTTAAGTAGATCTCAAATATCTCATGAAACACTCTTTACTAAAAAATTATCCATTGCTTATCTGAAATTCAAATTTAGCTGGGAATATTTTTATTTGCTAAATCTGGCAACCCTACGGGAAGAAAATCACAGAATGTGTTCATCGGTACCAGTACAACCACACAGTTTCTTTCTTCAATAGGGCTCTCTGAGAGCCAGTAGCACTCTATCTTTCTCTTGTGAGGTCCCTCTCATCTCCATGATCCTTACCTTTCTTTTCATGCACCTTAGTCTTTTCAGAAAAGGTGCTGGATGCTCACCACCTGCTACACTGAGGAGTCTTAAGGTTGAATTCCCTCAACCCCGTCCCCACCCCTCCTTCTCCAAGCGTCTGCGTCTATGTTCCTATCCTTTCTTCTTTAGTTCTCATCTCAGAACTGAAATCCTCCTCCTGTTGAAACTCTTTCCCCCATGAGCTGGATTCCATGATCTCAGTTCCTCTGGCTTCTCCCTCCTTGCTGGTTCTCAGGCTTTGGCATGTGAGCAGTCAAGGCCTTCTCATCTTTAACCAAAGGCTCCCCTTGGCCCTCTAACTGCCGTTCTCTCTCTCCTCTTTTCTTTGACACTCAAGCTCTTTGAGAAGCAGTCTGCTCTGGTGGGTCCCACACTTGACTAATCAACAACATTACCCGAGAAATTTTATTAAACTATGGTCTCAAGATCCTCCTCTACACCTGCTAAATCCTGGGTGGGACTCTCACCATGTCCAGCAAGTTCTACCTCCTCATTATCTCTGGGGTCTGGCCCTGCCTCTGAGTGCCCACTGTCCCTGCTTTGCTCCAGGTAAGTGTGACTCCGGCCAGGATTACCATAACTCTCTTTCAGTTGACTTTTGTGCCTCTAATCTGAATATACTTCCACCTGATCCTTAGATTAATTGTAAACTCATATTTTATCTTATCACATTTCTCATTTGAGTCTTTAATTGACTTCCCCTTGCCTTCAGGACAAAATCCAGATTCCTTAGCATGCAAAATAGAGTGCCTAATTATGTAGCCCCTCCTAGCCACACAGCCTAATCACTCACCACCCTTCTCCCCCAGGATACTCAACTACCTGTAATGTCTCCAGGCACCAGGCATTCTCGTTTCCCAGGTTCTACTTGTGTACCTTCAAAATTCCTCCTACCTGAAACATCTTTAGCCCACTTCCTAACCTCACTCCTCCTTCTCCTTTAAGAAAAAGAAATTACCAGTAGACCTGGATACCCTTGCCATAGAGATAGTGAGCTTCTTGAGGGCAGACAAGGTGTCTGATTCATTTTTGTGACCCCACTATATACCACAATGTCATAAGATATTGTTGTAGGTAACTCTGTAAAAGAAAGAATGCCTAGATGAACTACTGAATGATTGAATTTAAAAAATATTAAAAGACCAACAAGTTATTTCCCAGGGAAGAAGTGTTAGAATACAAATTAAAATTTCAAAAAGCAACTGAAACTTAGAATATCAAGTTTAGAAGTGAACAGGATCTCAGAGTTCATATAGTCCATTTTGTAAATGCCTGCAGATTAAAAAAAATTTAAAAATTAAATGTAACTCAGATTTACACACACACCTCATCAGAAGCAACTGGGTCTATATTCAGCTATGTTTTGTAGGGGGTTTTCCCCCCATTTCCTTGATTTTTTTGGCCTTGCCTTCGTTTATCTTTCTCTTCACCACAAAATCCTACAATGGCTACCAAATTTCCTAATGCATCCAGTAAATGCAACTAGTAACCTCAATTTGGATGATAGTATGTCTTGTCTATTCATCCCTGTATCTGAATCTCTGTGCTAAATAGGTCAAAAGTTTCATAACCCATTCTCTATCTCTTACTTCTAGCCTGTGAGTAGGATATTTTAGCTGAGTGAAACAACTTATTTTCTTCTACCAGTGCAGATATTTATCATCAATTTTTTATGTTTTCTTCATATTTTTACTGTTAATCATTTTCTCAACATTAAGTAGAAATTATAAAATCTCCAAGCAAAAATGAGTTCCTGGGGGCTGGCCTGGTTGCACAGTGGTTAAGTTTGCATGTTCCGCTTTGGTGGCCCAGGGTCCACGAGTTCTGATCCCAGGTGTGGACCTAAGCACTGCTTGGCAAGCCATGCTGTGGCAGGCATCCCACATATAAAGTAAAGGAAGATGGGCACGGATGTTAGCTCAGGGCCAGTCTTCCTCAGCAAAATGAGGAGGATTGGCAGCAGATGTTAGTTTAGGGCTAATCTTCCTCAAAAAAAAAAAAAATGAGTTCCTGTATGAATAATATTGTCCTTCTTCAAGAATAGTGGGATCACTCATGTATTTGTGTATGCTAGACTTGCAAACACATATGCAAAATATTTATTACTCTATCTTGTTTCACCCTTATGTAGTTTGTCTTCTGTTGCAAGCAGTATAGAGTAGTGTGTTAACTTGTTTTTTCCCAAGTTTTTTATTGTGGTAAAATACGTAACATAAAATTTACCATCTTAACCATTTTTAAGTGTATAATTCAGTGGTATTAAGTCCATTCATATTGTTGTGCAATCATCACCACCCTCCATCTCCAGAACTCATTTCATCTTTCAAAATTGAAACTTTACGCCGTTTAACAATAACTCCCCATTTCACCCTCCCCCCAGTCCCTGGTAACCACCGTTCTACTTTCTGTCTCTATGATTTTGACTACTCTAAGTCTGTACCTTACATAAGTGGAATCTTACAGTATTTGTCTTTTTGTGACTGGCTTATTTCCCTTAGCACAATGTCCTCAATGTTTATCCATGTTGCAGCACATCAGAATTTCCTTTCTTTTTAAGGCTGAATAGTATTCACTGTACGTATATACGGCATTTTGCTTATCTATTCATCTGTCCATGGACGCTGGGGTTGCTTCCACGTTTTAGCTATTTTGGGTAATGCTGTATGAACATCAGTATACAAATATCTCTTCGAGACCCTGCTTTCAATTCTTTTGAATATACCCAGAAGTGGAATTGCTGGATCATATGGTAATTCTATTTTTATTTTTTGAAGAACTGTGATACTGCTTTCCACAGCAGCTGTACCATTTTACATTCCCACCAACAGTGCAAAAGGAGTCCAATTTCTCCACATCCTCGCCAACACTAATTTTCTGTTTTGTTTTTTTTTTATGGTAACCATTCTAATGGATGTGAGATAGTAACTTGTTTTTATTATTAGGATTATTTAGCCTATTTTGAATAAATGGATAGCCTAAAGTATTTTTGTTTCTACAGATTATTTTTGAATTTGTTTATTAAGCTTTTTTTGTTGTTATTAGCAAATAATAGATAAAACATACTGCTCTCATTTCCTGAATATTGATCTATGGTGTTTCTGACACCAAATCAGTGACCTTGAATTGATGACAATACCACATGTGCTTCCCAACCTTGAAATTTGATGTTAAAATCAGAAAAAGTAACTGGACTTTTTTTCTGGGGGGCGGGGGGTGCGGTTAATGACTGTATATTTGATAACGTTAAGAATCACTGTTAAGTTTTTGTTTGTTTGTTTTTAGCTGTGATAATGCATATTGTGGTTATGTTTAAAAAAGAGTTCTTACTTATTGTGGCAATCATTTCACACGATATGTAAGTTAAGTCATTTTGCTGTACACTTTAAACTTATACAGTGCTGGATGTCAATTATATCTTAATAAAATCGAAAAAAATAAAAATCAACAAACAAAAAAAGAGTTCTTATCTTTTAGCGATACTCACTAAAATGTTTACACACAAAACAAAATAATGTCTGAGATTTGCTTCAGAATAATTTAGTGGAGGGTCGGGGGAGAGAGCAGGTAGGTTATAGGTGAAAAAAAGATTGGTCATCAATTGATAATTGTTGAAACAGGGTGGTGATAGATGCAGGAAGGGTTATTATATTAGTCTCTCCGCTGCTCAGCAAATTGTAATTTTTCATTATGAAAAGATTTTTAAGCTGTATTTAATCTATTAAATTAAGTATTTAAAAAGATAGCACTTGTTAAGTATGGTGAGAGTATCTTTTCACTTAATGCAGAAAAGAAAAATGTGAAATAAAACGTGTATATTACACTCACATATTGCTTTTCTTGCTTTTGATCCTCACCGTAGATGACTGATCCAGCTCTCAAATAATATTAAGCTTGTATCATATAGAAAAAAATTTTAATTACTAAAAATTGCAGAGTTAGTTGAATGAAATTAGGACAAAAGCACATTACTCATGAATTGATGCATAATCCAAACTTGCCACTTTCTGCCTAAGGACATAATATGTCTCTGTCTAATAGAACCATCTGAGTGATGGAAATGTTCTGTATCAGCTCTGTCTAATATTGTGGCCACTGGCCACATGTGGCTATTAAGCTGGCTGGTATGACTAAGTAGCCAGTGGGACTGGGGAATGGAAATTTAAATTTTATTGATTTTCACTTCTATTATTAAGCACTTTTCATTAGAAGATCTGACAAATTATATTTTTTATTGAATATGTATATCCTTTTGACAAGTGAAAAATAAATTCATAAAGTTAATTCATAAAATAAAGATTGGGGATTAGAAGTCACACTACTTGACTTGAAATACTTCATAGATGTTAAAATTTAAACTGAGAAAGCGTTATAAATAAGTTATCTATAAACAATGTTATGGATTTTAAATATAGTCAGTCAATTATTATATCTATCTTGTTTTAAGATTTCAGTATCTAGTATACCACACCAAGGATTTTTTTTTTCCCTCACCAAAGCCCCCTGGTACATAGTTGTATATTCTTAGTTGTGAGTCCTTCTAGCTGTGTGGCATGTGGAATGCCGCCTCAGCATGGCTTGATGAGCGGTGCCACGTCTGTGCCCAGGATTTGAACCAGCGAAATCCTGGGCCACCACAGTGGAGCACGGCAAATTAACCACTTGGCCACGGGGCCGGCCCCAGGATTTTTAATAGCTAATAGAAATAATAGGCAACATTTATAGAATGCTTAGCATATGTGAGGCACTATTAAGGCATTTTATATGTACTTAATGAATTTATATGTATTTGATACGTTAAAGATTAGTACATTTAATCCTTATACCAACCCTATCAGGTAGGTATACTATCACTATTCCCATTTTTCAGCGAAGAAACTGAGACACAGAGAAGAAGAAACTTACTCAAGTTCATGCTTGCAACTGGTAGGACTGAGATTTGAACCCAGAAATTTAAGTCCACATTCTTAATCACTTGGCTATATTTCCTCTCTTGAAATATTTGCTTAGAAAAGGATTAAGAAAAAATTATTAATTAGTTGTTTAAAATGTGTTTATAAAGAGTTTCTCATTACTTTGCAAAAATCCTATGTAGTGTATTGTATTATAAGGTTAAGTGAAGAAGGATATAAAATTGAATATAGAGAATCATTCACTATGTTTACACCCCCTCCCCCCTAAAAAAAATTTGCTTAGGAAAAAAGATTGGAAACAAATCTTTTGTCTGTCTTTTTGCATGTTCAAAACTTCTATAAGCAGAAAAATGTTTATTTTAAAGCTTTAGGTATTAAAATTATAGGGCATATTTAAAACCTCTTTATGGTTTATATTAATATTTGGTATTACAGGCAACCTAAATCTAGATTGTTATAAAAGTTCATAAAAAATTCTTCCAAAAAGTTTGGCTATTTATTTTCCCAGCGGCTCACTCTGAGAATTAGATTAGTCCTAGTTGAGTCTGAAGATGTTTTGTTTCTATTAAGTTATTAAGTCCATATTTCTTAAAGATAAAAAAATGAACCTTTTTGTTCCCTGAAGAGACAAATCATTGTTACTCCTTAAAACTAAACTCTTTGAACTAACATTTTAACCTCTCTGAGGTTGGCAAATATATTGTGGGTGGAATAAAAAGTACATGTTTCACAAATGATTCTTGTCTTCGTTCATTGATTTGACTACTTTAGAAGCCAAAAATTCCTTTTGGGGATGCCATACATATATGACCTAAGATGACTTTTTCATAAATCAGGGGAACATTGCATACATTAGTCTGGACTTCTCCTGAGATGTATGGAACAGACTATTGATTGTTTACCATGTACATGAATCATTATGTTATTAGCTGTCATTTATGGAATACCGACTCTATGGCAGGCACCACACTAGGCATTTTGTTATCTTATTAAATCCTCACTTCAGTCCCGTGAAGTGGGTAATTCCCATTTTAAAAATGAGGAACCTAATATGCAAAGAGAAAATTAAACTTGGCCAGGGTCAGTTGCTATGTAAGTGAGAGAGTCAGCTTTCAAATTCAGGTCTCCAAGGGTAGTAATTGTGAAGATTAAATAAAATAACCCAGGTGGAAACAACCCAAATATCCATTAATGGAGGAATGGATAAACAAAATATGATATATACATACAATGAAATATTATTCAACCTTAAAATTCTGACTACAACATGGATGAACCTGAGGACACTATGCTAAGTGAAATAAGCCAGACAAAAAAGGACGAATATTGTGTGATTCCACTTATATGAGGTTCTTAGAATAGTCAAATTTATAGAGACAGAAATTAGAATGGTGGTTGCCAGGAGTCAGAGGGAGAGGGGGACCGGGGGTTTCAGCCTAACAGATAGGGAGTTTCAGTTTGGGATGACAAAAAAGTTCTGGAGATGAGTGGTGGTGATGGTTGCACAACAATGTGAATGCATCAACGCCACTGAACTGTACACCTAAAAATAGTTAAAATGGTAAATTTTATGTTTCGTATATTTTACCATAATAAAAAGTAACTCATGAAAACTCTTTGCAGAGTTCTAGCCCATTAGAGAACCAATACAAGGTTGAGGATCATAAGAGACTCTGTCTGTAATAATAGGTGAAAGTGGGAAGGGGATCAGTAGTGAGATGCCACTTAAGTGATCAGACCTAGTTCTTTTTACATTTAGAGTAAATCGAGGAATATTTCATGGAGAAATATTAGAGATTTCCTAAACCTCATTTACAGAGTTGGGTATTCTTGTTATCTGTCGAAATATTTCCTTGTTGATATTAAAAATTCTTAAAAAATAAGACAGCATCCTGTGAATGGATGCCATGCATCTATTGCATAGCAATGAAATGGAGGCTTCAGTCAAGTACAGTCAACAAATCGATAATGAGGGCTTACCTTATGGAAGGTCTCGTGTTAGGTACTGAAAGTGAACACGTCCTACCCTTCTCTGCAGTCAGTGCTTGAAGGCATGCAAAGTAAGCCCAGACAAAAAGCTGTGAAAAAGAGAAGTGAGAAAGCCAAACCGCTAAAGCCTTTTGAAGGGAACATTGAATGGAATAGACGGAGCGATAGACAGTCTGACACTCACATAGACAAACATGCACACTCTCACTCTCTGAAACTAAAGATCAGATTAAAAAGAAAAAATTCAAATAGACCAGATACTGATGGATAGCTCTGCACCAATTTAGTGTATCCTACTGTCCCTATTTTAGAGTGTGATATACCCCCTCTACCTTTGGCATTTTAAAAACATGCATAAGAAAAGGAGGCAGAGGGGCCAGCTTGGTGGTGCAGCAGTTAAGTTCACACGTTCTCCTTCGGCAGCTCAGCGTTCGCTGGTTTGGATCCCGGGTGCGGACCTACCGACTGCTTGTCAAGCCATGCTGTGGCAGGCATCTCACATATAGAGTAGAGGAAGATGGGCACGGATGTTAGCTCAGGGCCAGGCTTCCTCAGCAAAAAAGAAGAGGATTGGAGGCAGATGTTATCTCAGGGCTAATCTTCAAAAAAAAAAAAAAAAAGGAGGCAGAAAGTGAAGCAAATCTCTTACATCGGTTCACTTGCCTGAAGCCTGGTTCCTAATGCCAAGAAGAGTGAAAAAAGATATACATACGTATATGTGATAAAAGACCCATTAGTTCTGGAAAAATAATGAGTTGTTGTAAATCCAGGACAAATGCAGGCAATTCAATAGAAAAACAGGCAAACAAACAGATCAGCAAAGATGATCTCCAGATGGTCAACATGGATATGGAAAGGAGTTCAACTTTATTAATCATCAGAGAAATCCAAATTGAAATCACCATGAGACACAACAATATTCCCATCATAATGGCTGAAATAAAAGACAGATGATCCTAAATGTTTGTGAGGATTGGTTTAACTGGAATTCTCATAGATCAATGAGAGGAGGGAAAATTGGTATGCCCACTTTGGAAAACTGTTTGTCAGTGTCTATGAAAGTTGCACATATACATACTCTGTAATCCAACATATCCACTTGCAAGAATATACTCATCAGAAATGAATACATATATTCACCAAAACATGCAAAGAATATTCTTAGCAATATTGTTCATAATAGTCCTGTTATGGGTTGAATTGTGTCCCCTCTCCCAAATAAATATGTTGAAGTCCTCACCCCTAGTATCTCGGACTGTGACCTTATTTGGAAATAGGGCTGTTGCAGAGTTATTAGTTAAGACGAGATCATACTGAATTGGGGTGAGGCCCTAATCTAATATGATTGGCGATCTTTTAGAAAGGGGAAATTTGGACACAGACACACACACAGGGAGAATGCCATGTGAAGATGAAGGGTAACGCTTCTCCAAGCCAAGGGACAGCAAAGATTGCCAGCAAATCACCAGAAGCTAGGGGAGAAGCATGGACCAGATTCTTCCTCACATCCCTCCAAAGGAACCCATCCTGCTGTTACTTGGTCTCAGACTTCTAAGCTCCAAAACTGTGAGAGAAGAAATTTTTGTTGCTTAAGCCACTCAGTTTGTGATACTTTGTTACAGCAGCCCTAGGAAACTGCTGTAAGCCCCAAACTAGAAACAACCTAAATGTCTATCAGCTGTATTTATTCAGTCAAACAGGCAAAGTATGGTATTTCAGGCAATGGAATACTGTACAGTAACAAAAATGAACTAACTACAACTATGCTCAACAATATGAATAAATCTTAAAATGTAAAGTTGAGCAAAAGAATCAGACTCAAAAGAGTACATATAATATGATTCTATGTATATAAAGTCAAACCTATAAATTAGCCAAAACTAATTTATGGTGTTACAAGTCAGGATTATGGTTATTCTTTGTATGGGAGGAGAGACAGGAAGTGGGACAAGGGGTTTTCTGAGGTTCTGGACATACTCTATTTCTTAATGTGGGTGCTGGTTGCATGGGTTTGTTCAGTTTATGAAAAATCTTTGAGCCGTATACTTATGAATTTCATACTTTCCTGTACGTATGTATGTTTAAATAAAAAGTTGTTAAAGTAAAAAACAAAATCCGGCAAATCCCCTTTCTCTCACTTGCTTTGTGACCTTTCGTAAATTTCTTAAGACTCCAACTCCTGCTATATAAAATGGTAATAACAATAGTACTTACTCCATATGTTTGTTGTGAAATATAGTGAGATAATACATATGAAGCACTTAGCAAAATGGCTGACAGCACTCAATAAAAGTTAGCTATTATTACTATAATTATAAGGATTGACAAATATACTATGGAATAGTTTTACTGCTGGATAAACAACAACTGACATAGTTTCTATGGTTACACACATTGGAGTCTATAACTTATTTTATGAAGACTCATTATGTAGAGTAGAAGCCCAGTCACTTAGCCTAGAAAAAATACGATGTGGCCAAGTTGAGAGGCCTAACCAGCTTCTGTGTTCTTTTAAGTAGTCTTGATCTTTCCTAAATTATATTTTTCCACATTTTAAGTATAAAAGGTGTTAAACATCACTTTTTTCTGGCAGTCACTAGAAAATGAAAAAAGGAAAAGGGCCTCCAGGAATAATAACACTTTATATTTGTATGGTTACATTTTCATTTGAGCTTCACAACAACCTATGAGACAGACAGGGAAGGAATTAGCATTCTGATGTTAAAGATGAGCAAACCAGCTCAGCAGGTTAAGTGACTTGTTCAGAACGACATTGCTGAGATATGGCATAGTTGGCACCAAAGCTATTAGAAAATTACAAAGGATAATTCAGGAGTAAAACACAAAGGGTAATTTAAGGTGAATAGTAAAAGAATCTTTGCTTGAGCAATGATGTCCTATGGAACTTTCTGTGATGAGCAAATGTTCTTTACGTGCACTGTCCAACCCTGTAGAGACTAAACATTAGTGGCTAGTATCACTGAGGAACCAAATTTTTAATATTATTAATTTAAATTTAAATGGCCACATGTAGCTAGGGACTACTGTATTGTATGTGCAACTGTGTTGTTTCAGGAGTCATCGTAACGTCCCATGGTCAAGGAGTGGGGGCTGGGCTAACAGAGTTAGCACCCCATTCACTGCACATATTTAGGTCATCTTATATCCCACCTTCCGTGAGCGGATTTGTATGAATTGGGCTGGGATTGTTTGGTTTTTAAGCTTGCATTCACACAACTAATGTTATGTACCTATTATATTTTCAAAGATTATATTTTTGGAGGGCCTATTTATTGTATTTTACTTTATTTTTTTTGAGAAAGATTAGCCCTGAGCTAACATCTGCTGCCAATCCTCCTCTTTTTTGATGAGGAAGATTGGCCCTGAGCTAACATCCATGCCCATCTTCCTCCACTTTACATGTGGGACGCCTGCCTCAGCATGGCTCCACAAGTGGTGCATAGGTGTGTAACCGGGATCCGAACTGGCAAACTCTGGACTGCCAAAGCGGAACATGCAAACTTAACCGCTGGGCCACCGGGCCAATTATTGTATTTTAAAAAGTGGATGTTTTATTTGTCACAAAGCAGCACACCTTGAGAGGATTAGTAAATATCTTAGAATTTATCCTTTTTGGTGGTAATGCATTTGACTGTTTCTTCTAAAAGAAATTTTGACACGTAGAGCTCATGATGTGCTGAAGTTCTATATTTTTTAGTTTCATTAGTACTGTTTTGGAGGGCTGTTTCTTGTTAGATGTGGTGGGAACAGTCAGTGGAGTATTTTGGATTATTTTAAGAGTTATCATATTTGAACCAAGCTGCAAGTGGAGTGATAGTTTCACAGATATCACTCAAAGTCTGCATTTACCTCTCCGAGCCGCAGTTTCCAGATCTCCAAAATGAAGGTGTTGGGATGGGTGATCTGGAAGTTCCTCACAAATGCTAAAGTTTTACGGTATGGCTCCATGGAAACATATATTTCTCTCTTTCCCAGACAATTGAGTTTTAAGGAAATTTCAGGGGCCTATGATGAACCAAATCATCTGTCCCATTTAAACAAAAAAAATTAAATTTTATTTTCTACTGTACGTGCTATTTTTGTGTGTATGTGTGTATACTCGTAACATTAACACTTTTGTTTTTAAAAGTCAGTATCTGAATGCTATGGTGTGAATGTTTGTGCCCCCCCCCCCAAATTCAAATGTCAAAAATCTAATGCTCAAGGGGCTGGCCCCGTGGCCGAGTGGTTAAGTTCGCGCGCTCCACTGCAGGTGGCCCAGTGTTTCGTTGGTTCAAATCCTGGGCGTGGACATGGCACTGCTCATCAAACCACGCTGAGGCAGCGACCCACATGCCACAACTAGAAGGACCCACAACAAAGAATATAATACAACTATGCACCAGGGGGCTTTGGGGAGAAACAGGAAAAAAATAAAATCTTTAAAAAAAAAAAATCTAATGCTCAAGTTGATTGTATTAGGAGGACAGGTCTTTGGGAGGTGATAAAGTCCAGAGGCTGAACCCTCATGAATGGGATTAATGCCCTTATAAAAGAGTCCCTAGAGAGACCCCTTCACGGCCCCTTTTGCCGTGTGAGAATATAATAAAAAGTCAGGAATCTGAAACCTGGAAGGGGGCCCTCACTAGAACCCAACCATGCTAGCCCCCTGATTTTGGACTTCCAGCCTCCAAAACTGTGAGAAATAAATTTTGGTTGTTTATAAGCCACCCAATCTATGGTATTTTGTTATAGCAGCCCAAACAGACTAGCATACTGGATAAAAAAGAAGATCTGAGCTTGATGTCTTTACTTTCATTAGGGAAATCATGCCAGATTTTTCAGTGATCGTTCTTCAGAAGCAGAATTTATAGACATTTCATATTATCGACAAGTGAAGTGGGATACAGTATAAATATTTTATTTATTCTAGGATATAACTGCCAGATATAAAAGGAACTCCCATATTTCACTCTCTTGGCTTACTTTGGCTCTGTCAGGCCATTAGGTTTTGCCTATTTGAATCTTAAGGCCAGGAAATGGGTATCAATGTCTTCCTAGTTCTGGAAAGGCAGCATCTGGTAAATCACTCCATCTGATAACTGTCATCATTTTGTCCCTTTGGATATTGAATGCCCTTTATCCTCAGTACTGAGATCAGCCAACTTTACTAGATGGTGACCTTGTTGTTAATGTTGTACTATGTTGTTAATCGTGAAGCAGCATACTGACATCAGACTGTTTAACAAATGAGGCCTGGTTCCTATCACGGAAGAAGAGAGCAAAGGATCTTTAACACAGTGAGAAAATCTTGACATGTAGAAGACATCATTCTCTCCTAGTATTTTATACACACACCCACATGCACACATATACTGTTTGTTTACTTACACGATAGTCATACATGAATTGGTCAAGAAGAACCTGTCATAATAGGCAATATACTCAATGCCAGCTCTGCTCCTCTATGATGAAAGTGATTATCAGGCTTGCAGAGAAAAACGGAGACAAATAACAACATCTAAAGTCCAGCTTTGGTATGGTCAAAGAACAGCCTTCCTTACTCAAGGTAAAGCAAAGATCATCGTAATAACTTATGACTTGGCCCAGTTTAACACAGGTAATCCCTAAGGCAAGCAGCTTTTGATTTGCTCACCTTTGTTGCTTATGAACAAAGGAAAAATGAAAATGCTAAATAAAAATATTGTTAAGACTAAGATGCAGCTTATTAGAGTGCAAATCTTCTCTAATTGTTGCCTGGTGGTGCCTCCGTATACAACAGTACATATATAAAATGAAGCCAATAGGAAATACTTAATACGGAAATTTATTTTAATCTCAAAGCTAATTCTCACATACTTCCTCCCTTTCTTCTGTTCCTCTCTCGCTGTTTGTTCTTTATTATACGGAGACAATTTCAGCTTGTAGTATTTAAACAAACATGTGATAGTTTTCTGTGTCAACTTGGTTAGGCTATAGTCCCAATTATTCAATTAAACACTAATTTAGGCTTTGCTGTGGGGTATCTTATAGATATGATTAAAGTACAAAATCAGTTGACTTTAAGTAAAGGACACAATCCTCTATAATCTGGGTGGGCCTGATTCAATCCATTGAAAGGCCTTAAGAGCAGAGTAGAGGCTTCTCTGAGGAAGAAGAAATTTTGCCTGTAGACAGAAACTTCCAGAAGCCTTCTAGAGTTCCAGTTGCCTGTGCTATGGATTTTGGACTTGCCTAGTCAGCCCTCACAACAGCATACGCTAATCCCTTGCAATAAATCTATTAATGTATACCTTTTATTGGTTCTGTTTCTTTGGTTGAACCCTGACTGATCAAAAACATTAGCTGCACTTTAGATTCTTCTAACACACTAGACAAGAATAAAGAGAGGGAAAGGAAGTAGATACCTGAGTGTCAAACTGCTCACTTTAGAAGACTTTCTCTCTAAAATTATAGAGCTGAACAGACGACAAGAATCTCAGAACCAGTTAAATAAGGAACCCTATGTGAAGCTAAACTGAGGCTGAAGCCTACAAACTGTTTAAAAGATCCACACACATGGTAGCAGAGATACAACTTTGCAGCAAGAATTATGCTTATTTCCATTCGCTAAAATGATGAACAGTATTTCTTGTATTTTCTAAAATCTACTTTAGAACTTAACGTTTAGAAAATAATGGCTGTTGGGGCTGGCTCCGTGGCTGAGTGGTTAAGTTTGCGCATTCCGCTGCAGTGGCCCAGGGTTCGGACCCTGGGCGTGGACATGGCACCGCTTGTCAGGCCACGTTGACACAGCATCCCACATTCCACAACTAGAAGGACCTGCAACTAAGATATACAACTATGTACCGGGGCGGGTTTGGGAAATAAAGCAGAAAAAAAAAAGATTGGCAACGGTTGTTAGCCCAGGTGCCAATCCTTAAAAAAAAAAAAAAATAAGAAAAGAAAATAACGGCTGTTGAATTTCTTAGGTAGAGAGAGAAATCTTCAGGTAGAGAAAGTAATTTTACTGCTTTTCAATGATTCTCTAGGTAAATACACAAAATCATACATCTTCCAAGTGCAATTAACTGTTAGGATCTGTGGTCACACTAGCCATCAGCAGCTACTAAAGGAGTAGTTCTAGGTTGCAGAGCGAGTAAGAAAAAACTAAAAATCACTGAAGAAGAAAGGAAAATTTGGAGCATTGCCCACCAGTAACTTAGGCTGGTGTAGACGGCCATTTGCAGGCAATGGCATGCCTACTGCTCTCTGACAGGTGGGGCTCTTAACAAAGAATCCTGGCACATGTCTATGCAGTTTAGCATACCTGGTTAGAAGTAAGAGGAGAATATGGAGGATGATAAAGAAATTAGTTTACCTCTGGAGAGAATGTCTGTACTTCTGGGAAGGTAAGAGGGATTCCCAATGGGAAGTATGTCCCTATGACTTGACAACATCACAGAACAGAACAACATCAAAGTCAATGTGGGAAGGCTGTAGATACGTTACATCCACATGAGAAAATGGTAACAATGGAGGGTATTGAGGGTTATTCTGCAGATGAAACATCAATCATGTGAAAGGATGGTTGTAGTCATTTAAAACAATTTTGATTATATTAACAATGTTCTATCACTTTATATCTTGGTACTTGTCTAGGTCAGGTTCTCTACAAAACAGATGCTGATGTGAAGTTACGACTGCAAGAGATTTATTGGGTAGTTAAATTCTGTGAAAGGAAAAAGGATTGGTCAGGGAGAGTTATCACAAAATACTGCAGAGCTGACAAAATCTCTGCCAGTTCAGCAGGGAGCTCTGAAGCAAAGATTGCTCCTCCACAGGGTCCAGTGTCAGGTAAAAATGGCTAGACCCGTACCACTGCCTTGTCTAGTCAATGGCCTGGTGCCACCCTGAAAATAGCATGACCTCAGGTTGAAAGCTGAAAGACTCTTGAACAAAACTAAAAGTTGGAAGCTGTGGGTTAATCACGCTCCTTGCAGCTGGGCAGAGTGTCCTTTCTTGACAGGGAATCCAGGCAGCTCATCTCCATGTCTTCCCCAGTACTGAAGTGTGCAGTGTGGCACCAGTAAAATTTTGGCGGCTGTGTATTTAGAGATGAAAACTGACTAGGCCAGAACAAGAGGTGTCTGTGAAGTGCACTAGAATTCTAAAATCCACTTGAGGTAGTTTATAGCTACCTATTCCTTAGGTAACCAGGGTTGTCACTACTGAAAGATTAGGGATTGAAAATATCAGACGTTGCTTAAGGCCTCTAAAATAATATTGTTACTCCCATTTCATCCCACATAAGTTGCTCCTAGAGGGACAACTCAGGGCCTCTGCTTGTGATGTCCTGTTACAGGTCACATTGGCTTAGTTGTGGAATGGGCAAAAGGAGCTCAGAATGGCTCCTTTGGGGATGATGAAAAAGAATCATTTATTTCATATAGATGAAGAAGGTGAGATTTAAGGAAGTCAGGTTAGCTCTTTGTGATGCATCACTATTTTTCTTTTTTTTGGTCTTCTTCACAAGTTCCATAATCGTGGTGGACAGAAAGAGACAAGGGGTTTTTTTTGGGAGGAGGGGGATGTATTATACATAGCACTTAATATAGCGGAGGCTCTGGAATCTGTCACCACTTACTAGTGATTTAGCTTTATAAGTTCTTGAACCTCTCAGTATCTTAGTTTCCTGATTTGTTAAACAAGGATTACACATGCCTACGTCATGGAACTGTTGTGAGGATGAAATGATCTAACGCATGCAGTCCCTGGCTTGGGAAGGGCTCAATACCTGTTAGCTGTTATTCTACTTCTCTTTCCCCTCTGTCTCGTCCTCCTCTTCACTGAAAAAACCCTTTCCTGCTGAATTGTGTCACGTGCTCTCTAGACTAGCAAAACGTTCACAAAACCTAGGAGGAGGGTAAAACGGAAAGAATCTCTTATTCTAACAGTATTCAGGATGTCTGCTTTTGTTTAGGTCTTTGGTTTTCATCGCTATGTTCTCAGTACTGTTCAGGGTGTGCTAGGTGTAAAACATGGCCTCTGCCCTGAGCAGCAGTCTATTTGAAAAACAAATGGACATATAAATGATTCGTGAAAAGGCAAGTGTATATAAAATTAAGTTCTAAATGAACTGTATAGAACATAAGTGATGTAGGAATCTAATTTCATTTTGCTGACTCCGGCTGCTGTTTTGATCATTGATACCATTTGGGGTGAAATTGTGAGGGTAGGCTCTCGTACAGTAATACAATAAAATGTCATATGTTTATTGTCTTAGAATGTAAAATACATTAAGATCAAAAGACAGCAAGCTTAAAGAAATTTAAGTAGGATATTACTGCCTGTTATTGTTAGCCTATGTTAGTCTATTAATGCTCTCTACCAGTAGATATGTCAAGATGGCAAAACCAGCAAGAATTGATTAATGCTTTGAATAAAACTATCAAGAAGGCTTAAATATTTTAGTTGATGATCTCTCAATGAGTTTCTGTTGTTACTGTATTTTCGCTATTTTAACCAGCTGATGAGGCTCATCCAGTGGCCTTCTTCCAGCCCTTTGGAGATACTCACACATAGCAGGTCATGTGCGGTTAACCAGACCTAAGACAGTCTTACAATGCTACACACCAAGTGATTCCTTACTGTTAAACACTTCGGAATTTTTGATGTATGACCACAAAATACTCCTATCTTATTTCATTATTTTCTTGTATCTTTTCAGCAACCTAGGGCTCTAGAGGCTTCTTTTCTTGACGAGATACATAAGCATGGCTGAAGAGTCCCTGTTTGATTCTTAAATCTCTTACTACCAAGAGGGGGACAAAAAAGATTTTTTAAAAAGATATCCCCTAACTCACTAATCATTTTGAATGAGCATTTTAGGACTGTCCTAAAGACGGATCTCCCTGCATTGTCCTAGCCTGGGTGAGTAATAGGAGGAATGCTGGGTAAATAGGTGACCTGTCCTCAGGTGTCCTAGGAATGCGTCCCCTCCCTCCTCCACACCAGTCTGCGTGGTGTGATTGCGTACCCGCCTGTGCCTGCGCGAAACCCGTCCAATAGAAAAGACCAATCAAGGACGGTGATATCTTTTTTCCCCTCTCTGTGCCACCGCCCACTCCCGACAGGCTGACAACCTAGACAGCTCCCCCGGACTTGTCTTTACTTTTCCACATCCTCCCACTCGGTTTAACCCCACACTCACGACGCGGATGGGCCGCCGGAAGACCCACCGAGCATGCGCGACCATACCGAGCATGCTCAGTAGCGCGCGAAGCGCCCCGGAGCTTCTCCACCGAGCCGCGGTCGACGCGGAGGTCTCCGCGGCTTCTGCGGGAGCGGCAGGAAGTGAAGCGGCCGGGCCCGGCGACCGCGGCGGTAGAAACAGAAGCGGAAGGGGCTCTTCGGCGACGACGTCGTCCCCCGGGGTGGCCGAGGGGGCTGAGCGCCGAGGGGAGTCGCCCGCTCGGAAGCCGGATCCCGAGCCGGGAAGGATGGATCACCACCAGCCCGGGACTGGCCGCTACCAGGTGGTGAGTTCCTGGCCCCTGCCCCGGCCTCCCGCGCCGCCGGGGACCTCGGGACTGCCTCCCACTGTGGCCCCCAGGGTCCCTTTCCTCAGGTTATTCGCAGAGGGGACGTGCTGGCGAATTTTTCTTTGGCTCTTCTGGCGGGACCTGTTTCCCTCACACCTCTCCTGTGGATCTTGCCTCGGACTCTTTCGAGACTCTTCCCTGTCGACCCAAGTCTCCTCCTGGCTCCTCACCCCTCGCCCGCACCCTATACCCCGCTGTAAGATACCCCCCTCCACCCCCTTAAAACTTAGATTTGTTTTATTTCTCACTTTCTCGATCATTTCCTTATTCCGTAAGCCAGAGGCATTCTGAGACATTCCCGTGGATTGTCTTCTGGAAATGGTGCAGAGTTCACGTACCTGCCGAGGTGGTCGAAGGTGATCGCCGTCATAAATGGGGGTGGGGTGGGGGACTAGGGGGGAGCAGATGTTAGCACTACGTAGGATGGGACCTGGATTTGGTAAAAAATGTGGATTTAAAAATTGTGCAACTGTGAAGAGGGGTCATGGTGCTGATCTTGTCTCTCAGCCTGTTAACCTTGTCATTTTGTCCTTTTTCATTCTGTTAATATTAAAGTGACTCTATTCTTTTTTTCTGTCCGCGCATTTTTTTTGGCAAGAGGGGAAACATGAAGATTTTGCTAGAAAACATGCTAATCTCGTTTGAAAAATTATTTTTCATTAAATACAAAGTTTTCCTGTTTAATCATATAAACCTTTGTATGTTGTAATGAGCGAAAACTGTCCCTCTATATTTTCAGTGTCAATTTTTCTAATATATTTTTCCCTCTAGTATTCTGGTAATGTCATTGGAGATTGTTCTTGTAAGCCCTATTTAAAAAATGGATTCAGCAATAGTTGACTATTTTGTTGCAGCGAGGTAGTGTATACTATAAACTTTGAGGTGGTAATTTAGTTTAACCTTTTTACTGAGGGAGAGGAGAAAAACGTTAATATGAGCACTCATGGTGCAATTAATAGTACTATGTGAAATTTTACAAATGTAGATATGTTATTGCAGATTTCACCTTTCAGATCTGCACATGTGAGAGTTGTGAACTAAGAATTTCTCAATAAGCACATTTTGACAAATAGGAAAGCTACTGAATCTTGAAATCCCGATATATGTAATTTTGCATTTTTCTAAGATAAAAGCTCAGGATGCTTCCATTTCATCTGGTTTACGTCCTGTAAAACCTTCAAATGGTCCATATTCTGAATTCTGTGAAAATTTGTCAGTATTTTCAGAACGCTTTGAAAAATATCTTTGCTGCCAGTTTGGAAAGCATTTTTCAAGTTATCAGTGTGTATACGTTTTTGGTGGTTTGATTTTAGTTTTTAAAGGTATTCTTATTTTTGTAAATGTTAGCAATAATAAAATGCAGTAGGTAAATATCGAATACTCTTATCAGCAGAACTTGTTTTTTTTCCTAATCTCTTCTTTCCTGTTCCTATTTGTTTCTTTAATGGTATTAGCTGATTTAAAATTTTTTCTCTTTGGGGGTTTTGCTTGTTAGAATCAACCATATTGTCATACACAAGTTACTACTCAAAACATTTTTACCTGATGTAGCTGTGCCTTAAAATAATTTATCGTCTTGTCATATTTGCTTTCAGTAGTTATGACTAGTTAAGATGACTTATTCTTTTGAAAAATTTCTGACACCAGAATATTGAAGTTTGCTCTCTCAGTTTTAAGGTATTTTCTTTTTCTTTTCAACTCCTTTCAAAATAAATGGACAATATTATATTTTATTTCTTTTTTTTCAAACTGGAGATGTGTCGTACATAGACTTTGAATGGGTAGAGGTATTCTTTCAGAGCAGAGGGCAAAATTCAGTCCTTCTAAAGATACTACTCACTTTCAGTAGGTAGGACACCAGTTTGTTTTCCTTGTAAGGCAAAGTGTTTGAGAATCTTAGCACAGTTTAAATTTGGATTTTAATTCCTGTTACTGTATAATTACAGTAATTTCATCTGTCTAGTGTAACTCTTGGTTTTGTTGAGAGTGGTCAGATCAATAACTATTTCTAGGTATGTCCCAGAGAAGCAGCTGAATTGGTTTCCAGTGGACTATTTAGCTAGAGACCAATCTGCAGCCCTGACTTATATGGTGAACACAACTGTTGTGTGGTGGCCTTTAGCTGAGTTCTTTTGAAAACTCTGGTATGATTAATAAACTTGAGCAGTGAACAATTGCAGTTGTTGAATGTTAAGAGATGACTAAGTAGGAGGCAGGCAAGAATGCTTAGGGATGAAGTGGTATATGATGTTAATTTATCACTTATTATTAGTGTTAAAAATTTAGCTTTTCGTTTTGGCAAGTTAGTGGCAATGCCCAGGACCATCAGAGTGACTTACTACCATTGATCAAGGCACAAGCTTTATGTAAAACTGCTTTTCTGTCTCTATTCTTCCTTTCCATTGTTAAAAGGATCTGAATTTTGTTAAGTAAAGCAGTGGATAACAACATAGAGGTACAAAAAGCCTTGATTGTTACCCTTCTGATTTCAGAAAAAGCCAGGTATGATGTGTAGTTTCATTGTATTATGGGAAATTCAGTTTTGTTTGGTAGGAAATGAGCAATGTTGCCAAACTAGGAAGTAAGTTGACTTGGCTGGGAGCGTTAGGCCCCATTCTAACTTTGATGTTCTATATTTGAAAGGATTATGTACCTGTACCAAGCTGACTACTAAAATTTCAAAGGTATTCTGTGTACAAGTTGAGTTGACACTCTTGATTGTAGCAGTAGTTTCCCAAACTGTATTCCAGAATGTTGATAATAGATGGTCTTAGAAGATTTATAGCATATGTTAGCATATTAAAACATGTATTTGTATATTAAAGCCATGAGAAATTCTGCAGTAAAGGCAGTGGTTTGGATTTGTTTGACCTAGCTCTTGCTAAACCTTAACTACAAACTTCTAAAGAAAAATTTTAAGATTTTACTAACATTTCCAAAATATTAGTTTTCTGTGAACATAATGAAGTATTCATACTGCAAAGATCTAGATACTTAGCTCTTGTATCTGGAGAATTAGAATTTTCCTTGATAAATCAGCTAGAAAGGAGGCTGACTATTAATGCTTTAAAAAACTACCTGTTTTAAAGTCATCTGGGCTTATATTTAGGTTGTGCTGTTTACAATTTGTGAGCCCTTGGCTTAGTTACTTAAGATCTTGAAACTTCAGTTTCCTCCTTTAGCACCTACCTCATTAGGATTATTATAAGAATTATATAATGTAATATATGTAAAAGATATAGTATAGAAATGGATAAATGATAAATGTTATTATGAATAACATAAGGTAAATAAACCATAAAATACTATACAGATTTCAGTTTTTGCTGGTCACCACCTTTGTGTCTCTTGTATTATTTAGCAACATGAGTATCAACTAGTTCTTTACTGTCCATGTCAAGAACTGTGACAAGTGTTAAGATTTGATTTTTACCACATGTACAAAGCTAATAAGTTAGTCTATTAATGTTTCATGGTTGCTGGCAGAAAACAGGAGACTCCCAGGTCAGAAACAAGTGACATTATTATTCAAGGGACAGCAAGCTGCATAACTTCAGTGTATTTGTGTAGGTTTTCCTTGCAAGCAGGTCCCATGAGGGTGTTGGGTCTAAATGGATATAGTTGTTGGTCACAGCTGAGGAACTCAGGGCCAAGAGTCCAGCACTTTTTTAGCAAGCAGCAAACATTGTAGCAAACAACAAACAAGCTAGTTCACCTCTCCCTGGGAGGGCAGTTATGTGCTGTGGTAACCTTGAACTTCTTTGTTGTCTATGTGACTTACTACAGGAATCCACTCAGTATCAGGAAATGGATAAGTTTTGCAGACTGTCACACTCAGCAAGAATGTGCAGGGGCACTCAGGTCCATGGCAGACTGCCTTACTCAGTAGTACATGTTCTGGATGAGATAATCTATGCAATTTTTAGGGCAGTCGTTTACTTTTGCTTTCTATTTTAAAGAAATATTGCAGTCTTTTACCTTATGTTGCTCTCTTGTTATTGCCTTCTTTTCTTGGCCCAGCTTGGTTCCTTTTGTCTTCAGTTGTTTGTTTCCTTTGAATTTATCAATATTCTTTATCTGGTTTATATTCTTACCACACCCCTTTGACATCATCAAGTTTGCTTATTGCTTAATCTAATAGATACTTTTCATTTCTTGTTTTGTTTGATTTGTTACATTGACGCTGTGTACTTTCTCCTTGAAACTCCTTCCTTATTCCTGATGTGAAGCAGCTTTCTGCTCTTTACTTCTCTGACTTCTTTTGTTCATGAACTCATTTTGTACCTACTCCTTAAATGTTGGTGCTTTCTGTGGCATGGTCTATTGTAATAGCCTACTTAGTACTTTCTTCGTTCGTGTGACCATCCCTCAGTGTATTGTTTGCATTACGTGAGTTGTATTTGTAGAATATAAATTTAATTTTCATTTCTTTCCTCAGAAATCTTCAGTGGCCTCTTAGTGAGTTCCCTCTTCTCCCACATTTAATATTAAAACTTTCAAATGTATAGAAAAGTTGAAAGACTATAGGGTCAACAGTTACCAACAGTTTGTTATGTAGTCAAGTTATGGTATATCTGTCAAGCCATCTTATTTCTTGATGCTTTCAAAGTAAGTTGCAGATATTAATGTACCTCACTGCAAACTACGTGCTTATCATTAGTCTAGAGTTCAGTATTTCTTTATAGTTCTTTGGGATAAAATTGACATATAATGAAATGTACAAATCATACATGGCCTATTGGATGAATTTTGACAAATGCATACACCTGTGTAACCCAAATCACTTTCAAAATATAGAGCAGGGATCAGCAAACTGTGTTTCAGTTCCTGTTTTTGTAAATAAAGTTGTATTGTAACACAGCCGTGCCCGTTCATTTACAATGGGAGAATTGAGTATTTGAGGCAGAACCCACAAAGCCTGAAATATTTACTGTTCTGCCCTCTACAGAAAGTTTACTGACCCCTGATAGAAAACATTACTATCGGCCTAGAAAGTTCCCTTTTGACACTTCCCTGTTGATTCCTACCCCCTAGGTCATTGTTGTTCTGATTTTTTTTCACTTCAAATTAGTTTTGCCTACTCTAGAGTCATACAGCATATAGTCCACAAAGCTTGTTTTACTCTGCATGAAGGTTTGGAGATTGACCCATTTTATTGTCTACATCAGTAGCTCATCCCTTTTTATTTCTGAATAGTATTTCATTGTATAAATTGTATGGCTATTACTATAGTTTATCCATTGATCTGTTGATGCACCTTTGGATTGTTTCCATTTTTTGACTATTATAGATAAAGCTTGTACAAATCTTTTTGTGGGCATATGTTGTCATTTCTCTTGGGTGGAATTACTGGGTGATAGGGTAGGTGTATATTTAATTTTATAAGAAACCACCAGACTTTTTTCAGAACTAATTGTACCATTTAACACTTCCACCAACAATGTGTGAAAGTTTTGATTGCTTCACCACCTTCCCAAAGTTTGGGTGTTGTCAGTCTTTTTAATTTTAGCTGTTCTAGTGGGCTTATTGGATTTTTAAAGTGTAAGTTTCTATTCGTAACATTCAGCTTCCTAGAATGGACGTTCCTATACTTGTACAGTGCCATACTTTAGCAACCCTCCTTCTTAATTTTTAGGCACCAACTGTTGGAGTCCAGCAGGACCTACTTATTATTAGTTCTTCAGCCATAATGCGTTCTCTCTTACTTCCCTGATTTTACATATGTTTATTTCTCATCTGAAGTTCTATACCACACCCTTCTGGTTTGTTTGCCTCATAAAATCCTGTTCTTGAATGTAAAAACTCCTACGAAACTATAATTGGAAGAGGGAGGCAGGGCGAGTTTCTTGCATCTGTCATCTACATCAAGACAGGAAAAGTGGAGAATCACAGCCTTGTGATACTGAATTATGTTTTTGTATGTCTTTCTACCTTCTAGACTGGTGCTTTTCCTCAGAGGTGCTTAAGGGTTGTGTGAATGTGTGATATTTATTTCATCTTTAAAATAAGTTTTAAACTTTTAAAAAACTGTAATTGAGGAAATTCACGCTCAGATGTGTTTTATACCAAGTTTTCACAGCTTCAAGACTAGTATTATGTTAATTTGTGTTGCTAGGGTAGTTTGTTTTTGAACAGACCCCAGATTAAAGTTTCTCTGGGTATTTCTGTGCATGTAGTGATATTAACTGTAAGTGTGTCGTTGATTGGATTGATTGGGTGCAGCTCATTTGTTTAAAAAATTATACAAATGAGTAAACTACTTTAGCACACCTGAATGATGCTGAATCAAATGCTAGCCATCACTTAGGCATATTTGAGCAGTACTTGATCTAGTAATGGTGTAATATTTGTACAGTAACAAGTAAATGCATTGGAATTATATCACGAAAATACCACATTATAGATAGTTTATATGTTTTAGTTTATTTGAGTGCCTCTTGTCTGATTTATACTTAAGATAAGGTATGGGAGCAGTTTCTAGATATCATTATTGATTAACTATGAAACAAACGTCTTGTAACTCATTTATTCAATAAATAGTAATTTATGAAGGATCTCTGCCAAATTTTGTTTTAGGTGCTGGTGAACAAGACAGTTAAGTTCTTGTCTCATGGCTCATACTTTGGTGCAGCAGAGGCAGATAAATAAGTTAGCATATGGGGCCGGCCCCGTGGCTGAGTAGTTAACTTTGCATGCTCCACTTTGGCAACCCAGGGTTTTGGTGGTTCAGATCCTGGGCATAGACATGGCACTGCTCATCAGGCCATGCTGAGATGGCGTCCCACATAGCACAACCAGAATATTCTACAATTAGAATATAGAACTATGTACTGGGGGGGCTTTGAGGAGAAGAAGAAGAAGAAAAAAAAAAGATTGGCAACAGATGTTAGCTCAGGTGCCAATCTTTAAAAAAAAATAATCATAATTTCGGATAGTAGTAGTAGTCAAATAGATAATATCGTGATGCTCATTTTGCAGATGAGAAAAGTAAGACATAAAGAGGTTAAGTAATAGGCCCAGCTGTAAGGGATCTGGTATTCAAATCTTGGTGTTTTAGTTTTATATTGCTTTGTAACAAACTACTCCAAACACAAGCATTTTATTATGTTTCAGGATTCCGTGGGTTGACTCTGATCAGCAGAGCCATTCTTCTGCTCCATGTGATGTTAGCTGGAGCTGCAGCCGTTTTGGGGCTTGATTGAGTTGGAACATCTAAGATTGCCCACCCACTTGAAGCTGACTGTTGACTGGGAGCTCAGCTGGGACTATTGACTGGATCATTTCAGTTCTCCTCTGTGTGCCCTCTTCTTGTGCCCTTGGCTTCTCACATCATAGAGGAAGAGGAAGGTGCCATTCCTCTTAAGGCTTGGGTTTAGGAGTCCAGAATGTCATTTCTGCTGCATTCTGCTGGTTCAAGCAGTAATAAGTCCAGCCCAGATTCAAAAGGAGAGGAAATAAGCTCCATTTCTCAATGAGGGAGAGGCGTGAACATACATGATGGCAAGAAATTGATGGTGGGTATCTTTGGAGACCATGTGCCACACTAGTCCGTTTTACCCCTCAGTTGATTGAAATCAGAATAATCAGGAACTCCATCTATTATGAAGGTGTGATACTCAGGCTGAGACTTGATTGAAATGTTCTAGTTGGTGAATATTTCAGTTGTGATAATGGCTTGTGGTGAAAATGAGTTTGTTGGTTTAAGAAATATGAGGAAATCTGTGTGACTAGAGCAAGATGAGGGGGCATGGCTCAGTGGAATGGGAAAAGACATGGAAATAAATTTTATGCTGAATTTGATAGCATAATGGAACTCTCATTTATAACTTCTGTTTATAATTTTTGTTTCATGAAAGAGTCAAGTCCGGTTACATAATTTGCAAGGCCCAATACCACCTGAAAATGTGGGGCCTGGGCCTGGGGCAGAGCAGCCAATCTCCCCTTCCTACAGGCTTACTGTATCAGCCCACAGCACAGAGACAACCCTCAAGAGATTGCAACCTCCATGCCAGGACTTGCTCGATACCCAAATTGGTGGTAGGTAAGAGACCCTGCAGATTTGCCTGTAAATGTGTAATGTGATGCCAGCCTGGGATGGGGATGGCCACCACCTTGCCATACCCCTAATCATGGGATGAGGATGGGGAGGTTGAGCTGAGCCGGGGGTTCAGATAGAGAATCCTTCCTCAGAAGGCAGACTGCTTATGAGCTGAGGTTCCAAGACCCTGGCACATGCGCTGTTTCATTGGAGTTCACATATAAAACTCAGATTCAAAGATAAAATTATTATTATTATTATTGTTTTTTGGTGAGGAAGATTGACCTGAGCTAACATCTGTTGTCAGTCTCTCTCTTTTTGCTTGAGGAAGATTGGCACAGACACTCTTCCTCTATTTTGTATGTGGGATGCTGGCACAGCATGGCTTGGTGAGCAGTGTATAGTCTGTGCCTGGGATCTGAACCCCCAAACCCTGGACCACCAAAGCTGAGCACTGGAACTTAACCACTATGCTGCCAGACCAGCCCCCAAAGATAACATTATTAAGAATTTCAAGACAGTGACTACAGAGCATTAAACCCCAAGCATGGGGCCCCCCTGAAGCAAGGTCCTTGTAACTACACTTGTCATGTCCTTGTGAAGATAGCCTGAAAGTAGTCTCACTGTGGGAGTAATGGTAGCGGTGGTGATGATGTAGACCAGGGCTCAGCAAACTTGTTCTGTAAAGGGCCAGATGGTAAATATTTTAGACTTTCCAGGCTGTGTGGTCTCTGTCACAGCTACTCAAACCTATAATAATAGCACAAAAATATCCATACTCAATATGTGAACAAATTAATGTGGCTGTATTCCAATAAAACTTTATTTACAAAAACAGACGGTGGGCTGGATTTGGCCTACTGGCTCTAATTTCCCCATCCTCCTGTAGATGATATAGGAACGTACCTCATACAGGCCTGAAGCCTGGGCCTGTTGCAGGATGCTACTGACAAATTAATTTTTTATTTCACCCAGTGTAGAAATAAACCTTTAGGAATGTGGTCAAACCTGTTTTTCATCCCTTACTTGTACTTGGTAATCAGGCAGGCACCTTGTCACTAAAAATTGGGGTAGAGATGAATGGGTAGTGGAATAGGGTATAAAATTCCCTGTGAGAATGACAAAGACAAGTTTCTCGTGTCTGGTAGAATCTTCATTCTGTTGGAGTGGTCACCTCATCAAGGCCATTCTTGACCCCCCTATTTAAAATCACTGCACTCCCTTCACAGTACTCCTTAGCCCCATTCCCTGTTTCATTTGTTTCCATACTACTTATCAGCAACTGGTATTCTAAATATTTTGCTTATTTAATGCTTACCTCTCCTCTTCCCCCTCTATTGTAAGCTTCATGAAGACAGGGATTTTTGTCTATTTTGTTCACTGCTGTATCTTTCAGTACCTGACATACGATAGGCACTTAGGAAGTATTTGATAAGAATGAATGAATGAATGGTGCTAGCTCAAGACCAATTTCATAGACTTAAAACCTTGCTTATGTTATTTTATTCTAATTTTTATTTTTATATTTGTTTTTTCATTGCTACTGAGACTTTGGCTAGCTAAGGTCGTTGTGTGTGTGTGTGTGTGTGTGTGTGTTTGCATTACCTTCCAGCATAGTTATAAGCATATATGTTATGCACTTAACATATATGTTATACATAACATATATTGCTTAGTCTCCTCTCTCTGAATCGTGCCCCTTAGAGTCGTTCAGTAAGTCCATGAAGCCGTATGCAGTGGCCCCACTTAGTACCTTTATTAACTGTGGAGTTATGGGTATTGCTTTGATTTTCCTCATCTGTTTTATATTGATTACTTAGAGAATTTTATTTTTATTCTTTCCTTAATGTCAAACCTACATTCTAAAACATTATCTGATTCTATGTGTATTAATATATTATTTTAGAATTTTGTATATATTCTATGTATGTAGGCCTGACTTAAGTTTAAGCAGTTATGGGATACATTCTGCTGACGTTTATTAAATGTAAATTTACTAAAAAAATCATTGTAATTAAGGCTATCCTACCTACCTTGTGATTGTAAATCATCCTCTGTTTTCATGCCATGTTGTTAATGGTTTCTTCCAAAAGTTTGATCACTTAGCTGGAATTAAGGTGTGAGTAAAATTCTTGTTAAAGACATGCCAAATGCAAGTTGGGAAATGCTGCAGTAGTCTGAGATTTACTATCCGATTATTTCAAAGTTTTGACTTGCTTACTTTTAAGATTTGTTTCAACATGAACAGTTTTAATATTTTAAAAGTTTAGGAATGTGCTGCGGTTTAGTTTTGTCTATGATGTTTTTCCAGAATTAGCCATTAAATTATGTAAAGAAATTGTGCTGTGTGGCAGAGGCTTTGAGAATAAGGAAATAAACCGGATAGTTTTACCTCTTTACTAATTTTGAGGCTCTTAGGACTTGTAGCCTTTTGGATGTTGGACTGAAGAAGTGCAGTAGTCACAGTTTTTATGGAATATTTGTTCTCACTTGAGTAGAACTTTCATTTATACCAGTATGACTTTTTGTGTTAATTCCCCAAAAGGGGAAAGGTCTTAAAATAACACTTGAGACCCTTTTAAGTTTTTGTTTATAACCTTTAGGAAGCAACATGAGCCTCTGCTTATCTGCTTGATTTGTTACTGCACTGCACACAGCTGTATTTTGAACTATAATACTTTTGCTCTTCTGTCCTGCCTCTCTCCAACCATCACTTCAAACCATGCTGTCTCTTGCCTTCTGGCTTTTGAACATTTAGTTCCCTGTTCTTTTTTTCCCCTCCTTCCTCCAGGACTAATTTCTATTCTTTATTTAGATCTCTTTTTGTGTTCTTATCTCCAGAAAACCTTCTCTCACCCTCTACCTCCCACCTGCATTTCCCACCTTTTACTACCAAGTTCTCTGTATTCTTTTAACACTGTGCACTTATCCCTATCATAGTCCTTATTCCATGGTCTGTATTTTGTAAACTCAATGAGAAGTAAGGCTTAGACCTGTCTGGTGTGTAATAGTACGTAGTATAGTTCTGGACCCATTAAAGGTGCATAATAAATACTTATTGAAGAAATAAATGAATGCATTTTCTGAATGATTTCAAGTGTATGTATGAGATTACTGATATATTATCTTTTATCTATAAAGTGAACAGTTTTCCAGAATTCTGTTATATAAAAGTACCAATGTGTTCCCTACCCTGTACAATGTTGATATTCTTGTTCGTAATTAGGGTATGTACTTGGCTTTTAGAATAGTGCCAAGGAATCTGTTTAGATGAATTTGGGTGTTTTTACATAATTCCTCATCTGACTGGTGGCTTGCATTTGCAAGATAGTTAACCATGGTTAAGGTATTTGGTCTACCTATGGAAAGAAGGAAAATAAACGGTTTCCAGATGTGGACGTAGTTCGTGATCATGTTCTTTAGCCTTCTCATTTTATAGACGGTTGTCTGAGGGAGGATCTGCTCAAGGTTATGCGGTGAAGCTTGGAGGACAAATTTTATTCTGTTACTTGTAAACGTATCAGCTGAGTTAAAATATATGAAAAACCCTGGGAAATAGAACTTCCATTATAGTTAACTTTCTTTTATTTGTGGTGATGGCAGACATGGGGAGCACGGATGGTATAGCATGAGTCGGGTAGTCACCTAGCTCATAAGTGAACCTGGCTGATTATCCAGAACCCTTAACTCACTAATCGGTCAGTGGGCTGGATTCAGCTTGTAGACAAGTTTTCTTTGACCAGCATGTTTTTTAAAAATCAAAGTAATACAGGTATACAGTTTGAAAAGTTGGAGTACCAAAATAGAAATAATGAGAAACAGCAGTCTGCTTTTCCACCCTTTGTCTTCCAAGCCTTTCTCCTCAAAAGAAAACAGTTTTTAACTCTTTTGGCTGCTTTGTTAACTCTATTTTTGACATATTTGTATATTCAGCTCTTTGTTGATTCGTTAATCTTACTTTCCTTTCTTACATGACCTGCTTTTCCTTCCCAGATCATGCTCGCTATAGTCTCATCTCTTAGATTCAAATCCTGGCTCCTCACTTACAAGCACTGTAACTTTGGGCCAATTACTTAACCTCTCTGTGCCATGGCTTCCTCATCTGTAAAGTATGTGTAGTACCAATACCTACCTCATAGAATTATTGTGAGGATTAAATGTATAAAAAGCAGTAGTTTTTGGTTAAATCAGTAATTAGTATTTACATTTTATGACTATGAAAATGTTCACTACTGAGTCAGTGATATATATGTATAACATCTTAAAGTTTTTTGTGGAGTTGTCTAGTTTTTATTTCTTTATTTTTCTATGTATCCGTTAATTCTTTGCATATCCTCTGGTGATTTTCCAAAATTAGCTTCTCAGCAATATGTTTTTCTTGGTCAAATGCATTGGTTAATTATTAGTTCCTTTATTTTCTTCTTTGAAGACATTCTTCCTGGAGCCCTCCATCGTCCTGTTTGTTTCTTTTTGTCTGTGCTGTTTGTTCTCTAAGCCTGGTGCACAGCTGTCGTACTGAGACTTTTCCTTTCATTACTTGCTATGTTGGATTCTCTAGTTCTTGAATTCTAAGTCTTTTTCTGGTTTTGGTTTACTCCTTTATTTTAGTGGAACATGTTTTCTAATAGGTTCCCAAGAAAGATGCCTGGAGGTAAAAAATAAAAATAAAAATAAGGTATTGAATTTGTTGGCATCAAGTTTATAATCTTGTATCATTTTAATGTCTGTAGGATTTGTAGTGATAACTCTTTTTCATTCCTAATATTAGGAATTTGCCTTCTCTTTTTTTCCTTTGAATAGTCTAGCTGTGATTTCTGTCAATTTTGTCAGCCTATTCAAAGAACCAGCTTTTGGCTTTGTTGAATGTCTCTGTGTTCTATTTTACTGACTTCTTCTTTTACCTTATTTATTTACTGTTTCTTTTCTTTTTTTGTGGTTTACTTTGCCTATTTTTTTATTTTTTATTTATTTATTTTTTTGAGGAAGATCAGCCCTGAGCTAACATCTGCCACCAATCCTCCTCTTTTTGCTGAGGAAGACTGACCCTGAGCTAACATCTGTGCCCGTCTTCCTCTACTTTATCTGTGGGATGCCTGCCACAGCACGGTGTGATGAGCAGTGCATAGGTCCGCACCTAGGATCCATACTGGTGAACACTGGGCTGCCAAAGCGGAACGTGCGAACTTAACTGCTGTGCCACCGGGCTGGCCTCTTACTTTGTTTTTTATTTTCTATCTTCTAATAGTGGAACCTTTGGTGATTGATTTTAGGCTTTTTTTTGGTAATATAAGCATTTTTCTTCCTAATATAGGTCTTCCTCTAACAGTGTTTTTGCTGTGTCCTGCAAATTTTTATATGTAGTATTTTTGTTATCATTCAATTCAGATGTTTTCTAATTTCACTTGTGAGTTCTTCTTTGAACCACACATATTTAGAAGTTTATTTAATTTCCATTTATTTGGGATTTTTTTAAATTTCTAATTTAATTCTTTTGTGCTAAGAGAACACACTAAGTATGATCTCATTCCCTTTAAATTTTTTGAGACTTGTCTTATGACCCAGTATATTTATCTCAGTAATGTTATATGCACTTGAAAAGAATGTGTATTCTTAAGTTGTTGGATATAGTGTTCTATAAATGTCAGATCAAGTTGGTTTATAGGATTGTTTTGATCTTCTGTGTCTTTACTGATTTTTGTTTGTGTGTTATTCTGTTAGTTGCTGAGCAAGGGGTGTTAAAATCTGCTGTGATTGTGGAATTGTCTGTTTCCCTTTATCTTCATTCTTTGCTTCCTATACTCTGAGTCTCTATTGTTATGAAATGCCCCTCTTTACCTCTGGTAGTGCTCTTTATCTTCGTCTATTTTATTTGATATTAATATAGCAATTCTAGCCTTCTTACTTTTTTGCATGGTGTATCTTTTTCTATCTGTTTTACCTTCAACCCATCTGAATCCTTAAAGTGTCTGTTTTGTTGGTAGCATATAATTGGGTCTTGCTTTTTTATTCACTCTGATAGCCTCTGCCTTTTAGTTGGAGTGTTTGTATTTTTAGTGTAATTATTGATATGGTTGGTTTACGTCTACCATTGTATTATTTACTTTTATTTTTTTTCTTCCTCTCCGCAAAGCCCCCCAGTACCTAGTTGTATATTCTAGTTGTAGGTCCTTCTGGCTCTGCTACGTGGGACACTGCCTCAGCATGGCTTGATGAGTGGTGCTAGGTCCGTGTCCAGGATCCAAACCAGCAAAACCCTGGGCCGATGAAGCAGAGCCAGCGAACTGAACGACTCGGCTTGGGGCTGGCCCCCACCATTGTATTATTTGTTTTTAGTTTATCCTGTTTTTTTGTTCCTCCTTTCACCTGCCTTTTGGATCATTTGACAAAAAAATTTTTAGTGTCCTTTGTAATATATCTATTGCCTTTTTAGCTATTCCTCTTTACATTATTTTTTACAATAAATGGTGAAAATTTAGTTCTGTGTATTTAACATTAATGTCATATCACTTCATGTAAAATGTAGAACATTGTAACCATTTGGTCTGTGTATTCCCTACCTCCTGCCAACCTTGATGTTATAGTTGTTGTTTGTAGTTTGTATTACCTATAAGGCCATTGAAAACCCCAACAGACCATGTTACAATTTTTTATTTAAATAGCAACATGTATTTTAGAAAACTTAAGAGGAAAAAATCTTTCATATATTTAGACATTTACCATTTCCTGTGGTCTCTTAATTCCCAAAGAAACAAGTTTCTCTTTGTTATCAAATTTTTTTCAGTCTAAGGACTTCCTTTACCATTTCTTAAAGTGCAGATCAGCTGCTAATCAATTCTCTTATCTTTCTTTTTTCTGAAATATCTTTATTTTGCTTTCACTCCTGAAGTATATAGATAGATATTGTGAGTGTAGAATTCTTGACTGAGTTTTTTTCTTTCAGCCCTTTAAGATGTTGTTCCATTTTCTTTTGATGACCATGATTTCTGATGAGAAACCTGTAGTTATTTGAATAATTGTTTCTCTGTGTGTAATATGTTGTTTTTCTCAGGCTGCTTCCAATAACTCTTCTTTATTTTTCACTTTTAGGAGTTTTATAATAATGTTTCTGGGTATGGGTTTCTTTGAATTTGTTCTGTTTTAGCCTCACTGAGGTTGAATTTGTAAATTTATGTTCTTCACTACTTTAAAGAATTATGGACGTTATTTCTTCAAATTTCTTTCCTGCTCCAGTCTTTTATTTTTGTTTTCTTTGAGCCTCAAATTATGTGCTCTTTTTTTAAGACCTTTTAAAGGTTTAAAGTCCCTCTGGCTTTGTTTGCTTGTTCACTTGTTTTTTTAGTCCTTTTTCTTTCGGTTCTTTAGAATGGATAAATTCTATCAATCAATTTAAATTCACTATCTCTTTTGTGTATCTTCATGTGTTAGTGATCTTATCCAGTTGTTTTTTTATTTCATGTATCTTATTTTTCCATTCTAAAATTTCTACTTGGTTCATTTTTTATTTTTAGTATGTTTCTTATTTACTTGCTGAGATTCTCTGTCATTTCATTGGTTTCAGGGTAATTTTGCTTTACTTCCTGGAACATAGTTATAATAGCTGCTTTAAAATCCTTGTATGGTAACTATAATCTGAGTCATCTTGGAGTTGGCATCTCTTGAGTGCATTTTCCCTGGAGAATGATTTATATTTTCTAATATTTTGTATTTCTAGTAATTTTGGATTTTATCCTGGATCTTCTGAGTGTTTTGCTTTGGTCCTCTGGAGAATGTAGATGTTTTGTTTTAGAGGCAGTCAACTCAGCTTTAGATTGTAAGTACTGTCTCACTCTGAATTCCTTAGGCCTTTGCTAATCTGCTTTGAGTCAGTCCTACACATGCATGGTTTGGGTCTTAGTGATCTCCCCTCACTTTCTGGCCTGCCTGGGCTCCATTCCATGCTTCCTTCGACTATAAATAGCAGGGTTTCTATTGGGGTTTTAGCAGCTCAAGCTGCGGTGCCTCTCCTCAACTGTGGTTCTGTCTCAGAGCAAAGCTGTAAAAAAGAGAAAAAAAGGGGAAACTCTCCTTTGTACAGGTTGTTTCTCCAAGTGTTAACTTCCCTCTACATCTCTATTTCCTTTAATGTTCAGAATGCTCAAGTAGTTGTTTTTTTATATTTTGTTCCAAGTTTACAGTTGCTGTCAGTGGGAGTGTTGGACTTAGGAGGCCTATGCTGCTGCGTTGGAACTAGAATCTACTGTAGATTTTGAGGTTTTTGTTTTTCTACTCCCTACGTTAACTTTCCTCCTAATATATTTGTTTTGTTTTTGTTTCATTGTGGACATTTTCTTTAAATTTGGGTCTTCCTTCTTTGCCTATATATATTCTGTAAGGTGTGTTTGTGTGTTCTTGACATGTTGATCTCTGGGCTTCAGTGTTGTGTCATTTTTTGGTGAGCCAACCTTTTCATTGGGAGCCTCCCAATGTCAGTGTCGGCAGTTCAGTTAGGAAGCTATGGCAGTAGTTTAGGTAAGTGATAATCGTGGCTTGGATTAGAGTAGTGGCATTGAAGAAAAGTAGATGGGTGAATTCAAAGATACGTGGAGTGTATGTATATGTGTACTCCAATCAGGATTAGAGGTACTCATAAAGGTGATTTTGTGGCAAAATAGATTACTACTCGTGAATTTGTATTGAAGGCATTTTGAAATAGAAAGAGCCTGAATTTAGAGACAGTAAAGCCTAAATTTGAATCTTGACTTTGCCCCTAACTAGGTGTGTCTATTCAGTTATTTAAAGTTTGTTCTGTTATACTCACCTCAGAGGGTTGTTGTAGGGACTAAAGTAGATGATATATATAAAGTGCCTTTGTTTTGTTCGTTTAAACTAAGACTTATTGGGCCTTCAGTACATCAGGCATTATTCTAAATATTTACAGGTGTTAATTTTTGTAATCCTTACAAAAACCCTGTGAGAAAATAGTCTCCATTTTATAGATAATAAAAATGAGTACCAGGCAAGTCATAGAGTTAGTAAGTGCTGGAGCCTAGGTGTCAGTCTGGAAGAGCTGATTCCAACATTTGTGTGCTTAACCAGCGTGCGTCTTATTCTTAGCCCATGTGGATGATTGAGGATAGGCTCAGCACTGTTTGTGCCAGAATTTTATTTCATTTATCTGTACCTAATATATTCCTACACAGTGCTTTTCATTGACCTAATTAAAAGGAAAATTACTGTATAATGAAATACTTCTAAGTCTTTATCATAGTTTTGGTTGTGCTAACTAAAGGTTTCTCTTTAAGCAAAATTCAGTCTTTCAAAAAGTAAAGTTAAAAATGTAGATTGCCAGGGTTTTTTTTTCCCCTCCAAAAATGTTTGGTAAATTCATTTTATTAGGTTTGCTAACATTTGGAATTTGAGTACCATAGAGAATCAACTACTCAGCTTCTCTCTGGATAGTAATCTTGCTCTGGTTTCTTCAAAGGCACAAGTTATAACACATTTTTGTCTTATGCATCTTTACTCTTAATGCAAATCAGTGCAGTAATGGAATTCATGTGTGTAAATTATTAGTAGAAAATGCCAGTCATGTCAAGTTTTGTGGAAAACCTGGGCGTACTGGTGTTTTTGTATTGACTAGTGCCTTTAGAAATGTGTCATTATAGTGATCATTGTAACATGAGAATAAATATTATGCAGGAATTAAGAAATGTATAGGGCACATGATTGCTAACTTTTTGAGAGAGTGAAACAGGGAGCATGTGTGCTTGCACGTGTGTGTGGTATGTATATATTTGGCTTCTGATATTTTATGAAGTTTTATTCAGATTGTGTATTTAGATTTATCAGCTAACTTTTGAGGGTTTGCTTTGGCATGTAACACTGATGGATGAGCCCTTTATTGCCTGCAGTGGCATCTGGCATTTGCTGTGCTTCCTGGATGAATCATCAACAGCATGTCTTAGTAATTGGTATTACTGCATTTAGTTTGGCTTGAGGATTCTGTTCTTAGCTTCTCTGTGTTTGCTGAGGAAAGAATGAAGCTTTCTCTGAAGAAAGTTGGTGTTTCAGGACTGGTCCTTACTGACCTTGGCTCCTTGGTTTACCTATGATAAAATAAGCACACTTTAATTTTCCTTTATTCCTCCTAATGCAGCCCTAAGTCACACTGTATTAAGGCCTTGCCTCAGAGCTCCCAGTTGTTAGAAGCCAGAAGTTTTAGGGATTGATGGGATGGGTTTCCTACCTATTTCCTGCACCCAACTTAGTACCTAGAACATATTAGGCATATAGTAAATGTTCGTTGAGTGACTGATAACTGAGTGAATGAATGAAAATGAATGAATCACAGAAAAAAGATGAGGCCCAAAGACCTAGTCAGGGTTATGCAGCTAGGAGGTGGTAGATCCGTGTCTTAAATTTAGATCTTTTGGCATCAAATTATCTTCTTTTCCAGTTTATTTGTGTAGCAACTACATGGTCATCTGAAAAAATACGAAATCAAACAAGATAGTACCCGTGCTAATTTTTTAAATGACAAATGAATGCTTTTAATAGTAACTTGAACAATATTACATGAGGTCAGTTGCCTTATGCCCTTGCAAATGAGACTAAATGAAGCCAATTATACAACATCCTGTGTCAGTTCGGTCTGTGTCGAGGCAATATCAACAGCTCTGGATTCGGTTTTAGCGAGGACTCTTTAAAAGTTGGCAGAGGAAAATAGGGACCCCTACAAAAGAAACAGAATGAATAGTCACAGGTCAGAGGGAAACCAGAAGGAAGTTGTTCTCTGGAAACTAAAGAAAAAACAGTTAAAAGTACACTTAACTGTGTTGAATGTATTAAAGATTTTTCAGTAGGATGAAGACTGAAAAAAGGCTTTTGGATTTAACAATTAGAAGGTCAGTGTTCTTAGCAAGAGCTGTTTGAGTGAAAGCCAGACGGTAATGGATGGAGGAAGAGATGAGAATTAGAAGTGCCCAGAATGAGAATAGATATGTTGTTGTTGTCGTTTTTCTTTTTGAGATGACTGTCGCTGAAGGAAAGAAGGGAGAGGTGGAAATAGTTCAAAAAACATGAGGAAAAAAGATCGTTAGTTTGTCGCTGGGGGCAGACTTTTTCTTTTTCAATTATGACATGAATAGAATATACATGTGGGTGGAGAGAAAGCATTAGTTAGTAGAGAAAAGGAAAGAGAGACATAGTTTAAAGAAAAAACGATGCTTTGGGAGACAGAATCTTCTCTGTACAGTTGTCTGGCATTTAGGAGCAAAGAATATAAGTTAGGATGGATGCCATGGTGCTAAATTTAGAGATGCAGAGGAGAGAAGTTGAAGGAATTTTTGCTTGAAAACCTGTTTTCCTCTGTGAAGTAGGAAGCAAAGATTTTGACTGAGAGTTCCATGGTCGGAGGTGGCAAATAGGAGAGTGGAGGGGCTGAAACACCTGCCATGGTGATGACTAGTTCTGATGGCCCTGCTGGGATTAGAAACTAAATTCGTAGTGGCACCAATCTATACAGTCGTGTGACTTGTTTCTCTCCTACTGGAAGATAGTAGAAAGACTCATCCCAAGTTGGGTCTTGATGGGCTAGATGTGGCAGAGGATTTGGGAACTAGGAAATTGAGGGTGAATGTCATGCAACTTTTTCACTTTATAGTCCAGGTTACATAGGATAGGAAGAAAAACCAGGTGGCAGAGAATGTAGGGCCCAAAGAAGACTTAGTAGAAGTAAGGGAGTGAGAAAGGTAAAGGCCAGAATGTTGTGACCAGGGACTAAAATGTAGAAATCTAATCTTTTTTAGTAGTAGTTCTGGATGAGTATTAGGTCAGGGAAGTAGAGAACTGAGGTAGTTACTGGATGTCGGTACTTGCTGTTTTATAGCTGAGGTGTTAAGTTGGTTTAGCCATCCTGTGTTATAGTAGGATTTAAGGTAGAGGGAACGATGTTGAGGGTAGGGGGCTGGCTTCTAAGTCTTACATTTTGGGGAATGATTTGGTCTCTTGTAAATACTAATTATAAGAATAGGATGAGAGAGGGTCTGGTAGGATGTACAGTGTGAATTTCAAGAGAGGCTCTTGATCTAGAATTGGCAATATCCAGGAAAATTTTCCATGTCTTCTTGTTCCACATAAGGGGGAGTAGGGGGAGGATTAACATTTTTGTTTGAGAGGCCTTTGAGGGATGTAGTGCCATCCAGGGAATGCTGGACTTTGATTAAATGTGGGTAGATCATTTTGTAAGGTGACTGAAGGTATAGAGCTTTTTAATGATCATATAGGGTTTCTAGTGTTGAGTGGAAATTGTTGGAAGCTGGATTGTAGAGTTTTAGGTTAATCTGTTTGTTTTTATACAATATATTGTTTGATTTTCTTACATATACCATTTTGTTTTTTCATTCTTTTAAAATAATTTTAGACTTATAGAAAAATGTGGAAAAAATAGTACAAAGAATTTCTGTATACCATTCACCCAGTTTCCTCAAATGTTGACATTTTCTTAGATTTGCTTTGTGATTTTCTTTTTATATGTATGTATATATACACACATACGCAGGCTATATTTTCTTCTGAAACATTTGAAAATAAATAGCAGACGTGCTATCCCTTTACATCTAAATATTTCAGTGTCTATTTTCCAAAAAGAAAGACATTCTCTTAAAAACTACAGTCATTTGTGTCAGTATGAATTCATTGATTTTTATTTTATTCTCTTGGTTATAATTTGATACTATCCTCATTTATTTTGAAGCTCAGATCATCCTGGATTTGACCCAGTAGAGTCTCTTTAATTTGCTCCTATGTCCTTGTGACATATCCCTATCATTTTTGCATTTTCCTGCCATATAACTTTTATATAGTGTGAAAGTGTCTGATTTCTAGAGTTTAGTTTGCATTAAGGAAGTACTGTTTACACTTAATGCATAACGTTGCAGTGGAAGAAAACTGACCAACACAATCATCATTGCCACAGAGGCTTACTGCTGCTATGCTGGGTGCTTAATGAGTATTTTTTGCAGAGTTGTTTGTGGAAAGTTTGCAGAATCTTTTATCAACTGGGTTGTTAAATAAAGCTGTTGGAACCTTGGTGGCATGTTGCTCACAATGTTAGTGTGCCATCCTTATAATTGGAGTTCTAAGGAAAAGAGAGTATTCTGTAAAAACAGAATGCCTTCGCAGATTATGGGGATGAATATATAATGTGATTAAAAACTAGTTAAGGCAAAAGGGCACCATGAAGAAAACTCTTTTTATAGGTGAGAAAGAGACAAAGAAAAAGCCCTTATGAATCATTTTGACCTCTAAATGAGTTTCATTAGAAAATCATCATACTCAAACAGATACATATTGGTGTTACTTTATGTATTAGTACTGTTAGCTGATTCATGGGAAATAACAAGCACGATCACTTCTGGGCTTATGTACCTGACTTTGTTTTCTTGTAAAGATGATAATGGTTATAGAAGGTTGCTAAATGGATGTAGAGTCTGTGACAATTTTTTTAACTATCGAGAGATTTTACAAATGTCAGTTTTCTAATTTATAGAAACTTATTCCTTTAAGTATAGATGGAAATCTCTTTAACATAATACATTCTGTCCTACATTAAGAACAAAAAGAATGTTTCCTTCTTTTATTTCTGTTCTAGAGAACTTGCGTAAAACAAACAAAATACAACTTGCAAGCACCCATGCTGCCCATTTTGTCTGTTAACAGTCATTTTGAAACTGTTAACATTTTGTCTTATTTAAAATTCAAATCATATATGATTTACACACACGCAATTTTGTTACTTTAGCACTGTATCATGAGCATTTCCTTATGTCATTAACTATCTTTTTGAAACCGTACCTTAAATGGCTGTAAAATATTCCATTATATTTATATGGTGTGTTTATTCTATTTTGGATGAATAGATTGTTTCCAGTTTTCCATTATTATAACACTGTGATGAACAGCTTCATAAAGAAATCCTGTTTTAAGTTTCTGATTAGTTTTCTTGGGTGTAGTCTTAAAATGGCAATTACTAGGCTAAAGTGTGTGTGTTTTTGTAATGACCTTTTTTATTTCTGTAAAAAGTAATATGTACTTATTTTAAAGAACTCTGGCAGCATAAGTACAAAGAAAGAAGCAATCTAGGCACCCATATCTCACCAACCAGAAATAGCTCGTGTTAACATTTGGTGAACATCATTCCATTTGTGCTTATAGACAAGAATAATGTTATAAGAATGGGATAATGCTATTTTTAAAAATGAAAATATGAAATATGATTTTGTTTGAATTTCACAGCAAGGAAAAAAACTTTAAAAAACTGCTGAATTCTAGATAAAGGTTTCTTTACCTCAGAACCTAACAGTTCTGTGGAATTTCACTAAAATTAAGAAAAAAGTATGAAAACTGGTAAGAAATTGGAGTAATTTTTAAAACTGCATGTTTTAATTTTAGATGTTAGAGATTAAGTGTATGCTGTGAAAGATGAAGTGAGTGGTACTGAGATTTCTCTCATCTCTTCTTTCCCTGGTTCCTGATTTTTATGTTGCTTATATTTTTTCTTTTTCAGGGCATATAATGTTTACTTTCTGTTTGTCAGCAGCCATTTAGTCTTCAGCTCTATATTTAGCATTAGTGCTGTACTGAAAAGGATTCAGTGCTAAACACCAGATCTTTTCCCACTGTTTTTCTCTTTCTTTGATTTTTATTTGATTAATTTCCTGATTGCCCAGTTTTCATCATGGAGTAGTTTTTTTCTAAGGACTCATAGGTGCTATGTATACTTTATATATGGAAGACAACTTGGCTAGCTTGACTTTTTTTTTAAATGTGAACAAAAAAACTATGAAACTTTTCAAACAGAAAGAATAGTGCAGAAAATAATGTAAAAGATAGTTCTAGATCCACTGTGGATAATAGATGCTAGTATTTTGCCATATTTGTTTCAGGTCTTGAACATTTTTACTTTTTTTTAAAGAAAGATAAGCCTTACATTCATGCCTTCCTCTTCCCTTCCTTCCCTTCTGCTGTCTTGAAGTTGGTGTATATAGTTTCTGTGAATGGTTTTACTACATATATGTGTGTCTGTTTACAATAGATACTTTAGTTTTAGATTACATGAAAATATATTTGCTACAGAATTTTACTGTTTTATACTTTTTTAGCTTGCTTTATTCACTTAGCGTGTTTTGAAGATTTATGCTGATTCATATAGATCTAATTCATCAATTTAAAATGTTGACTTGTATTACATAAATCATGGAATAATATTTATTCATTTCTTGCAGACCAGACAGTTGTTTTCCATGTCTCACTATTATAGGTAGTACTGCCACGAGTATTCTAGTATGTGTCCCTTTATGTCCACGTGTGAGGGTTTTCTAGTGTTGACATCTAGAAGTAGAATTGTTGGGTCCGCCACACTTTCAGCTGTAACAGGAATTGTGAAATTGTGCTTCAACTTTGTTGAATGAATACTCTTCCTAGCAGTAGTTCAACTCCTACTCCATCCTTTCTAACACACAGTTTTTGCTTCTTTAATAATTGGGAATATTTTCTTTTTCATTAATAATTTATGTGCCTTCTTTGTGCTGTTTCATTTCTTTTGTTCAATAAAATTTGGTTTTCCCAGTGTTTTCATTTTTACTAACTTGTATCAAAAGATCACCCCTTTTGTAACCAGTTTTTGGATTTTGTAAGCAAGACAGATACAAAAATATAAATAAAAATTATAGTAGTAAAAAATATAAATAGTATAAAAATATAAATTATAACAGTAAATTGCTTTTTGATGAATAAAAGAAGTCCTGTGTATGAACATTTGTTGCTGTGCTGTAAGTCACTGATGCTTCTTTCATCAGTGTGTAAAGCGTCAGATAGTTTATCTCTAATCCAGTAAGCTTAGCCTTGCCTACTATTTTGTGGTTGGTGAGGATGGCTTCTGGTGATTTTTGTGACATTCTTTACTGTTGGGTTTCTTGTCTAGCTGTGGTAAGAACGACTGTCTTTAGAGTCATTGTTATAAAGACTGGGTGGTGTGCAGCTGGAATTATATTCTTGTTTAGGATGTATAATTCAGTGATCTGTGTATGGTTTTTGAAAAACAGTTTTATTTAGTAAACTTTTGGGGGGAAATATTTGCTTATTAAGTTATGGTAACTGCCTACAAAAATTGAATGATTAAATATTTCAAGTTTCTACTATGTGTAAAGCAGGTGGGAGTCCTAGGAATGTATGAGGTGTGCTTCTTGATTTTGAGATGTTCAGTGAATCCGTTACTTGACTCAGCTCGCTACTGCATTTTGGTAAAAGAAAAACTGCAAGAGGCTTAGAGGACTGTATGTAATATGAAGCTTACTCTGTGCCCTAAACTTTACTCTCTGTTTTAGGGGATACCAAGATGAATAAAGCATACTTTCTAAATTTCGGAAGCTTGAGGACTGATTGGCAGGTAGAAACATTCCCTAATCTAATTAGAAGTTGCCAGGGTCCCTAAGCCCCCAGGGCCTCATGAAGCACAACACAAACTTACAGGTGGTAGTTTCCTGGAAGGAAATGGTTGCAGTTAGAATTTACTAGCTCTTGTTTTGCATTCTTTTGCCTGAATAGGTTTGCTTTTAAAACTTTTTTTTTTAAAAAAAAAAAAAAGATTGGCACCTGGGCTAACAACTGTTGCCAATTTTGTTTTTTCTACTTTATCTCCCCAACCTCTCCCCCCCCCACCCCCCCCGCCGTACACAGTTGTATATCTTGGTTGCACGTCCTTCTAGTTGTGGGATGTGGGACGCCGTCTCAACGTGGCCTGATGAGCGGTGCCATATCCGCGCCCAGCATCTGAACCCTGGGCCGCCGCAGCGGAGCACGCGAACTTAACCACTCGACCACGGAGCCGGCCCCTAAAACTTCTTGAATGTTTCGATTCTGGTTGCTGAAAGGGAGCATGTTGCAAGTCTCATATCTCTTCTTTTATTTTTACTGTCCTTTAATGTCTTGAATCTCAGTTCTTTAGTATGAGTATACTCTTCAGTCAATTGTGCTTTTTAAACTTTACCAGTTACCACATTTTCTGACTTATTTTGGTGCATGCAAATCAGAAACTTTCTGGAGAATCTGTCAAAGTGTTCTTATTTAGTTTGATTATGAAAACAGAAACAAATTAAACCTTTCATTACAAGTTGCCATTGTCATTATATTTATCAACGCCTATGTTGAATAGAATATCAGTGTGTTAGCTCGTAAAAATCAAAGCACTGGAATATTTTGAAAACTCAGGATTTGAATAGTTTTTGTAAATTCAAACATTATCATTTGAAATTTCTTTTGCTTCAGCAAAATGCATGGGAGCACCTTCTCTGTTGGGATTTCTAAATTATGGTTCCCACGCCATTATGGAAATCTTAAACACTGGAATTGCTCTGTATCGTTATTTCTAATAAAGCATAATTGGGTGGAAGGCAGGTTTGTCTTGGAAATTATTCATCTATGTTAATTTATTCAAATACTAAAAAGTGCCATGGTGTTTCCTCAGCTGTGTTGAGGAAGGAAGAGAGGGTCTCATCTCCCTCCCAACTTTATCTGTTTCTTTTCTAGTCATCAATTCTCCCCCTACCATCAGGAAGGAGGGCCATGCTGGTTGGGAACTAGTTGCTGTGCCAAAGTGGAGAGAGCATTATCCTGACCGATGGAGACAGTCAGGGCCTAGTCTTGGAATGGGGTGGGTTCAGTCCTACCCAGATTACTGTAAATCTATAGTGAAAAAGGGATGGAAGGGATTTTAGGGAGACGTTTACATGTCTCCACAGATAACCTAATCACTTAAGACCTCAACACAGTCACTAATGAGTATATCTCAAAAAGCTGCTTGTATTGTAGAGAGACAAAAACCCAAGTTAGTGGCCAGGCTTTGAAGTAAACTTAAAATATGTTATATGTAACAGATATTTTAGTATAAAACCACAAAAGGTGTGGTTGAACATCTTCCTGTGATGAAATATATAGACATTTATGGCATACATTATGGTCTTTTCATGAGAAATTGGTGTGAGCTAGATTGTTGGATTATGAAGAGATTTTGAGAAGATAAGAGGAGGCCAGCAGAGAGCAGTGTCCTGAAGCTGGACAACCTTAGATGAAAGTATGAGAAGGTGCCAACCCAGCACACTCAAGTATTTTTCTCTCCTCTTTTTTTGTTTTCTCTTTTTTTTTTTCTTTGAGGTCTATAAGATCACAAGCTGTTAAAAATCTGTGTTAAGAATATATTGACCTATTGATAAAGAGGCAAAATTGTAGGGCAGATTTGTAAATACATATTTTCTTGGGTAAGATCTGAGTAAGCTAAACAGAATTTTGCAAAAGTATCTTTCTGTTGATATTTTATAACAATTTAAGAATCAGGTCAAGTATTTGTCATTTTTAATTAAAGGACTATGAACACAACTAATGAATGTGCCATATAGAGCACTTTGTATTCGAAGAGGGAATCTTAGGATCCAGTATATTTACATTGCAGTTTTAGCATATAAAAAGGAATTTAACAAGAGGTTGAATTCTTTTGAAAATAGAAATTTATATAAGATTTTTTATCCCATCTGTTTGGCTTGTTTGTTCCTTGGAGGTCTTTGGGATGCAAGTATGCTCTAACTCTTTCTCCTTTCACTTACTAAGGTAATAACTAGCTGTTAAGAGACTTCAAAATACTTAAGTTAGCAGCATTGTTTTTTCTCAGGTCTGTGACTGGTGACCTGTATTGCATTTTCCTTTCATTTTTACCAAGGCTGAATCCAGATACTTTGGAGCCTCCTTTTATTTTGACAGTGTTCAACAAGACAGATATGACCTCCCCTTTCCAGAGCTCTCACTTTAGCTGGCAAAACAGATTGTAAATGACTGATTACATAAATAAGTGCTATTTTGATAAGTGCTCTGAAGAACAGAGTGTTTTAAGATTACGTCTTGTTTTAAGATTACGTCTGAGAGTCCTAATCTACTTTGGGAACATAGGCTTTCCTGAGAACTTAATTTTAAGCTAAAATCTGAAGAATGTGCTAGGCAGTGCAATATGGGAGGAAAAGAATTGAACATAGATAGCCCAGAGCCCTTTTTTATATGTGAGTTATGTTTAATGTTTTAAGAAATGAATTAATGAGTAGATATATAGATCTGAAGCTCAGAAAAACAGTCTGGTCTGACAATATAAATTTGGTCTTCTATTCTTTAATCATTCTATTACCTCTAATTATGCCACTCTTTATTTTTCCTTAAAAAGACAGATACAGATTCCGATTTGCATTCTTCAAATATACTTTTGTTTGGTTACAATTCCATGTTGTGTCATTTTCAACAGAAAATTGCATACACATAAACCTAGGGAAGCTATTGTAGTGATTTATAAAATGTATTTTGTGTTGGAGAAGGTTTTTATCATAGAATATAGTGTTTACCTTAACATTTTTGCTTCTAAGACATACCAAACCAGAAATTAGAGGTTTTATTTTATTACATTTTGGTTTTACTTATTAAAAATTTCAAATTAGTTTATGTTTAGGGTGGCAAATTCAAGTAGTAGAGAACTATGAAGTCTCTCTCCCCTACCTGCGGCTCCTTGCTCTTTCTTGATTGTACATATGTATTACCCAAATAACATCTCTCTTATTATTTAAAAAATCCAATTATGCTCTCTATATACTTTTCTACACCTTTCTTTCAGTTGGCATATTGTAAGCAGACAATAGCAGTTTTAAAATGAAACAGAAACTCTTATTTGTTTAAAAGGCAACTTAGTTTTGCCTTGATAAAATATCTGATGACACTTGCTTTTAACCAGTTGTTTTGTAAACTTATTCGGGTGATGGAGTATCTGGACCTCATGATGCTCTTTGTGGAGCACCATGAGATAATGATATTCTTTCATGCTAACAAGAAAGGTTTGCTAGCAGAAATATGCCTATATTATGAAATATGAAACCACAACCAAACTTCGATACTTTTGAAAGAAGCAGCTGAAAAGTAGGCATGATTTGCCAACTCTGAGGTTTTTCATTAACAGTCATTTGTTGCTTAGACATTCTTTCCTAATTGTTTGTATTTTTTCTTTGTCATGTGATAGCTCTCATTTATGGAAAAGTATCCAGAGACAGCAAAGGTTTAGTGGAAACCATATTTGGGGAAAAAACCCTAAATTTAAGAAAATTCTGTTAATTTGCTTAGTGGCATGTGTGTGTACATGAGGAAGACTGCTGTAATTCAGTTTTATTGGTAGAAAATTTAGCTCCATTTGCCAAGCAGCAGTGTTTTGTGGGAATCTGTCTCTTAAGCTGTTGATTTAGAGCCCTGGGGCTATCTGCAGAGATTTCTCAGCACCTGCTATTACCTTGTCCTCGGGAGCATAGATAAGGTAGCTCACTTTCTTCTTGGGTGATGAAAATGAGTCGCTTGACTCGTCCAGTAGGTTTTTATTGCAGCTCTAATCTGTTTTCTTCTCTAAATTAGGTATTAAATAAGGCAATATAGAATGATAGAGACTAACATAATTTTTTTTTTTAAAGATTTTATTTTTTCCTTTTTCTCCCCAAAGTCCCGTGGTACATAGTTGTATATTTTTCGTTGTGGGTCCTTCTAGTTGTGGCATGCGGGACGCTGCCTCAGCGTGGTTTGATGAGCAGTACCGTGTCCGCGCCCAGGATTCGAACCAAGGAAACACTGGGCCGCCTGCAGTGGAGTGCGCAAACTTAACCACTCGGCCACGGGGCCAGCCCCAAGACTAACATAAGTTTTTATTAGAATTATGTTATCTTAGAGTTGGAAGGAACCTTTGTCATCTATTAATATCATACAGAGGACAAGAATTCCATTATATGTAGGTTGACCATATAATTTTTTTTGAGAATGAAGAGATGGAGAAAATGCTAAATTGAATGAAGCCCTGGATCAACAGGCATATCGTGGGACTGTTCTAGGGAAAACAGCTGTATGGTCATCCTAATTATACATCAGCCTTGCCTGAAATTATTTGTTGCTTCACAGAAAAGCTAGGACTCTAGTAGTTAAAAAATTAAAAAGTCCTTTTATAGAACTAAAATTTGTCTCCTTACAGCTCCTAACTCTTCTTCCAGTTTTGCCCTGTAGTACTAAACCTAGTCATAATATGGTAGTATACAAAATATGTTAGCTCTTCAGATACCTTTTTTGAATTGAGGTAACATTGGCCTATAACATTATATAAGTTTCAGGTGTACATTATTATATTTCAGCTTCTATAAGACTATGCTGTGTTCACCACCAGAGGTCTAGTGGCCATCCGTCACTGTATGTATGTGCTCCTTTACCCTTTTCAACCCCCCTCACTCTGGTGCCTTTGTTTTAACACAACTTAAAATTTTTTTTTCAAAAATCTTAGTTCTTTTGTTGTATTTATGACCTATGCCCAAATTGAAGCAGAAAAGAAGAGAAAAGAAATGAGAAGAAAAATGAAAAAAAGGCCATACTACTGGCGGGCCCACCAGGCTCTGTTACAGGGCGCTGTTCACCAAACACCACTCTATAGCACTTCCATACATTCTCATCTTGGTACATTTAGAAAACATTCAGTGAGGTCTCTAGCTTCTCAAAGCTTCCAGTTATTACATTAATATTTTATCACCTTAACATAGAATGAGGGGCTATAGTATAGGAGACAGGCCTGTTAAGGGAAAAGAAACAATAGTTATACACAGGAATGCTAGACTTCCAGCTAGAGTTAATCATAATGCTTACAGTTTTCTTATCATTAAAAATACTCAATATACATCTCTAAAGACTAACTACAGATACATTTAAGAAAGCCTTCTTGTCATCCTTTCATCCTTCAGGCTAAAAACTCATGGTTCAATATGCAACTTTTCATCACCCTAGTCACTATATTAAAGACATATTTTAATTTTCATGTGCTATTGCCCACGTTTTTTCAGAAGGATCATAAATAGGACAAGCTGGGAGGATAACTTGAGGTGAGGTGTGGAGAGGACACAGAGCCCAGTCCACTACTGTATATATGTAGGTCCCACCTTACTCCCCCCACCCCTTTTTTTTGCTGTTTAGATAATCATTAAAGAATGTAAAATGGAACCACTGGACAGCATGATTAAGGAAAAATTTTCACATATAGCTTGTCTAATTTGATAAACATGTAATTTGATTTGAACCTTTGTAGGGATTTAGTTACCAAGTATTCAGAGTAGGTTAATTTATAGAGGTACTAAAGATATCAAAGTTACAATATTGCATTTAAAGTAAATTGGACATTCTATGCTGCAGTGGGTAGAGATTGTTGACTGAGCTGTTGGGTTTTACTGTTGACTTGTAGCAAAAGTAATTTTGCTACAATTGGACATTTTGGAAAAATAAAACTGGAGGTGTTACATAGGGCAGTTTTACATACGTACATAGGGTATGTTTTACAAATTCCAAAGCTTTACTTCTGAGATCATATGTAAAAGTGTCTGTAGTTATTCTTTTTATTGTAGTTATTTGAATATATTTGACAGGTTTTAAAAATGAGTTGGCCGTGCTGTGGAGAGCACATTTATGTATTTGATGTGATAAAGAGTGTTTCTTGTGAGGAACTAGAGGAGAGCTGTTGTGTCATGTAGGATTGTTTTCTGTAGTGTGATTCATCTCCCTTTGCAGCATAATAGTAGATATGGAAAAACGGTTTCCTCTTTTGACACCTTCACTGTTAGTCACTTGTTTAATTGATATTGCTAAGTATATATCTGTACTTTACTTTTATTTGCCTTAACTTATTCATCTAACGTTTTTGTTCTTAAAAGTATCATCAAGATGACTAAATTAGAAATTCTCCTGGGTTGCTTGTAATGGGAAACATGGAAGATGCTTTGTGACACCGGGGTGGAGTGTTGCTGGTCAGGATGGTGGTCATTTAGTGCCTACTTGGAAAAGTGCTGCAAGTAAACGTTAAGCTCATACAAAGTTCACTTTATGGTTATTTGGCCTTAGAATTCAGTCTTTGTGAATGGATTTTATTGTATAAACCTTGATGTTGTGGAAAAAGTTGTCTTACTAACTTGAGAAATGATTTTAGCTATGTTCATGACAGTTTTGTTAAAAATTATAGTACATTTATGAACTCACAAAAGTGTTTTGTTAGTGATCACTTACCAAGACACATGCCAACAGCAATGAAGTAAATTGACCTCCTATTTTGCTTTGCATATTTATCTTTTAGTTTTTAGAGGCAAGTGAATGACTACTTATTGGACTGGTAGAGAGCACCACAAAATTTCTGGTTTTGAGTCCATGAAATAAAGTATATCAAATGAAAGGGAAGAAGAGGCAACTAGTATTTATTAAATGCCTTCTCTGTGTTAGGTGTTATGCTAGATGCTTTCTAAATACTGTTTTACCGTTCTGTGGGGAGTTTGGCTGCTTTCAGAACTTACAGGTGGAGAAGACACTGAGGCACAGAGAAGATGAGTTTATCAAAGTTCCTAAAAGATGGAGCAAGAATTTGCATGCTCCTCTTTCTAAACTCCAAAATGCATGTCCGTTTCACTACATCACAACATAGATTTGTATGTGTACAGATTTGCTCTGTGACAAAATCTTTTGGGGGGATTATTTTTAGCACTGAATTGCTTAAAATAACAGGAATAAATTAAGATACAAAAGTTGAATAATGTTGAAAACCTGTGTTTTCTATTCAAACCAAGATTTTAGTTATTTTTAAATTATCTTAAAGATATTTTAATAAGACCTGTTTTCCAAATATATTTAAGGCTCAATTATAGTACCTTTTTGATGAGTCACTTTTTAGAGTATTGATGCTTTTGGTTGACCTTGGATTAGTTTGCCTGTGTGTAGTTACTACTGCCTCCTAAAGAATGACCATTTAAAAGATGGCCATAAATGAAGTAAGAGGTCTGCAGCCACACTGCTCGGGTGTGATTCCTGGCTTTACCTTCCTAGCTATTGTGATGTTGGAAAGTTACTTTAAGCTTCTGTACTGTCGGTTTTTTTCCCTTTTAATTTGTCAAATGGGGCTAGCAGTTTCTATTTTACAGGTTTGTTGTGAGGATTAAGTGAGTTAAGTTATTAAAGATCTCAGCATATTATCTAGCACTTACTGAGATTTCAGTAAATTTCTTGTGATGAAGAACATTTTCCAGAATTTTATATATATATTGACTCTTTTTGCTTATAAGTAGTTCTTTTGGTATTTGAGAAAACCTTGTTAGAATATTCCATGTTTTTGGAAAGTTTAAACATTGTTATTCCATTTCATTAATTCAGTTTATATTCCCAGTTATTCTAGATACTAGTGTAATAGAAATGGTGTGGTACTTGTATTATTAGGATTTTACTTTTCTTTGCGCTACGCAGTGATTGATAAATGATAGACAATATTTACAGTAATATTGAATGAATTTAAATCTATTTGTAATCATGAATTTTTTTTCTTTATAAATTCTTAATGGTTTGAACTTCATCTTTATTGTAAAGAAACTCAAAATTCTAAACTTCTTAAGAACTGATTAGGTCTCTTGAAATTATGCTCATCTTTTTAACTGCTGTTTTACTTTGTTTTTAACTAAAAAGTGACCCTTGCCTGAAATGATCTTCATAAATTGGCTTAAAATTCTAAAAAGTAATAATCAGAGTCACCTTAATGTTTCCTTTTTGCTTTGTTCTCTTAGCTTCATAATGAAGAGGATAATTCAGAATCATCTGCTGTGGAGCAACCATCAACTTCCAACCCAGCACCACAGGTTGTACAGAGCATCCCTTCAGCAGCAGTACTAGAAACTGACTCTTCTCCTCCACCTTATAGTAGTATTACTGTGGAAGTACCTACAACTTCAGGTATTGTTGTTTTTAGTGTGAAACCACCAGTAATATTTTTAATAGTTTAGCTTTTTTTTTTTTAACGTAGTTTTGTGTAGTTATCAAGTCTGTTAATGGGGTTCTTTGAGTTTATGATTTTTTAAAAAAGGTTTTCCTAAGGATAGTTTCTAAAATGTTTACTTCATACATTACTTGTCTCATATTGTTGTTTTAAAAATTAATTTAAAAGTGTAGCTATTTAAACTTCCTTATTCTCACTAGAATCTTTTCCCAATGGACTAGTATATAACTTTTGGAAGAAATAAATGAACATATATACATTTATGCACACATGCATATATAAATATACACACATACATGCATATATGTGTGTGTGTTTTTATCTACTTACATAGTCGTAAAACGAGTTACAGATGATGAGTGTGAGTGGGAATGTGGTGAGTATATGTGAATGGAGATGAAGGGTATATCCCATACAAATGGTAATCATTCTTAGATATAGGGCGGTGATTCCTGCTTGCTACTGTTCATCTGTCCTTTCAGGTCATTCTAAAGAACTGCCCTCATCTATTTCTTTGGCCACAATTTGTATTTTCCCAGTAATGCTAAGAAATTAATCACTGTATAATATTTTAAATACAATTTTGTATATTATTTTAAATAACCTCTGCTGTTATAAATAAATAAACCTCTGCATTATTATAAATAAACCTCTGCTATTATAAATAACCTCTGCCTCATGCCAGCTTTCTCTGGTTACCCTTTTTGCCTGTCCAAATTTTATCAAGATCATATGGGATGTGTAAAAAGACTTAATATTCCTTCCACCAAATCTATTTCCTTTTTTATGCAGTTATGAAAAATCATCTCCATGGTGTTCTCACTAGTTAAATTAGTAAATGCTTACTCCTTCTATTTGCATATAATGTTTGTTGATCAATATGCTTGTCCTGTGCCCAGTTTGGTGCAGTTTTTATATTGATTTATATCAGTTTTATGGGTCTTTGCCTATAATATTTAACAGATAGATTGGTGGTTGCTAAAATTTATTATGGGCTAAATTTTCTTCATTATTTTTCAAGTTTACAGAGTATAGTGCAGTGAATTTGCTACCCTAGATTTTAAAAAAAATTTGATGGTAATCTTGAGGAAGGAAAATCCTAATGATGTCTGTGTCTGAATGATGGAGGATGTAAGAGTGAAATTGCAATCTCTTTGTTGTGCTACCATTGCTATTGTCATGTAACAAATACTTGAGATCTAATGGAGTAAAATAGCAATCATTGATTATTATTAATTCTCTTGGTTTTGGGGGTGGACTGGGCTCAATTATGCACTTCTCTCCCAGGGTCTCTGTTGTCTGATAGTGACTGGGGCTGGAGGCATCTTTCAGGCTTCCTTATTCACCTATTGGCAGTTGATGCAGGCTTCAGCTAGGGCCTCAGCTGTGGCTGCCGGCCAGAATGCCTGCATGTGGTCTCCTGTTGTGGCCTGGGGTTTCACAGAATGGACGCTGGGTTCTAAGAACAAGCATTCTGAGAGAAAGCCTGGTGGAATCTATATTACCTTTTATGATATTGCTTCAGAAGTCACACAGTGTCACACCTGCCACATTTGGTTTGTTAGAAGTGAGTGACTTAATTTAGTCCTTATTCAAGACTCTTGAGGAATTAGTCTCCACCTCTTGATGGGAAGAGTTTCAAAGACTAGACTAAGGTTTAAAACTACCACAACTGCACACTGCCTCTTCCTCCACCACCAAACCTCCTTTGGCAGTCTTCCCCATTTCAATAAATGGCTCCAGTAGGCCAGAAAGCTTGGACTTATCTTTTTGGTACCTTATAAAATTATGTGGTTTTTCTCCTTCAATTTTTGATATAATGAAGTATGTTATTAGTACATTTCTTATTTAAGATAATTCATCCCTGTATTCCTGGAATAAATTCTGTTTGTCATCATGTTCTAGTCTCTTCTGGATTTAGATTTGTTAATATTTTATTTAGAGTTTTTGCAGCTTTATTAGAGGGATCTGTAACTTTTTGTACTGTCTTTATGGTTTTGGTATTAATTATTATGGAAGCAACGTATAATGAATTGAGAAGCTTCTCATTTTTCTGTGATCTGGAATAGTTTTCATAATGTGACATGACATTTTTAAAGATTAGATAAATTTCAACTGTAAAGCAAGTTGAGCCCGGTACCTAGATGTTCAGTTATTCTCACAGTCTCCTCTGTGATCACTGGTCTTTTTTATTTTTTATACCTGTGTTAAAAGGCCATTCATAACTATAATTGAGCACAAGAGCTGAGTAATTCTAGAATTTTGAGTCTCTATTTAATGAAAACTATTGATATTGTTTTTCTTCAGCTTCTTGGTCAGTACTGTTGTATTTGAAGCGTAGGTCGTGCTGGTTTTCTGTGGAGACTGTTCTTCAGGAGGTCACTTTATGGCTGGTTTCATAGATCTGAGCAACGTCAGTAATAATAAGTGACATTTGTATAATGCTTCACAGTTTACAGAGTCCTCTTGAATACTTTTCTATTTCATCCCATAATAGCAAGTGATAGCCTTTCTGGGTCCATTTTATGGATGAGAAAGTGGAACTTCATAGTGCTTAAGTGATTTGCTTGAAATCACACAACTTCTAAGAAGAAGAGCTGGAACCAGAGCTCCCCAGACTTTAACTCCTATGGTTGAGATCCACTGCCTTAAAGGGTAGAAGAAAAATAAGTAAAACTCACATGTAAAAATTAAAGCTGTAGCATTTTAGGCTCCTTCCCAACTTTCATCTCTTACTGGTGAGGATATTTTTTCCATCTTGGGTGTTAAAACTTTTCACAAACTTACATTAACTGTTGTTAATGTAAAAGATCTCATCTCCTTGGAATGTATGTCATTGTTCCAGTTTTTAAAATTTACATTATTAATGTTTTTGCCTTAGAATTCGTCACCATTGTTTTCAGTTAAATTTTGCTTCTTCTGTTGTCTTCAGTACTAAAGAAATCTACTTGATTGTGTATGGTGTTTTTACATCCTAATAATAAGTCTTTTCAATGAATTTGTGACTCTTGTGTCCTGTGGTGGATAACATTCAGTGTTATACTTCTACTACCACTTCCTGTCGTTAGATTAAAAATTGCCTAACTTCAGTTCCTTAGCTCTTATTGATAGCATTAAAAAAACTTATTTTAAAACCTGTATGTTAAAACATAATAGGAAAAATATTATTAGAGTGAAATGTGTTTTCATGTTAGAAATGTAAGAAATTCTGATAAAGATAGAGAAAATTATAAACCAACATAGAAAATATAAAAATACTGCTGTTATAATAGAGGAAATCACAGAAGTGATGTCGAACATTGTGATATATACTACTTTAAGAATCTACCTGTATTTCATGTCAGTGATTCTACCGTAAGTTTAATCAGTTGATTGACCTGTATGTATCATTTTGCTTACACTACTTAAGTTTGGCACTAAGTGTTGCAGTTTTTTTTTTTTTAAATTAGTAATTTGTACTTACTATTGTAATATATTTCTGGAGATCATATTTCAACAATAGTTTACAAATTGAGGAGAAAGAAATTCTTCATAAAAGAAAAATCTAAAGAGCAAGGTAGATATGAAAAAAACGGGAGGAGAAAGGGACAAGAGTGAAGAACAATTTAAAATTAATCTTTTAGCAAAGAAATACTGAGGAGCCGGCCTGGTGGTGCAGTGGCTAAGTTTGCATGTTGCACTTCGACAGCCCAGGGTTCGCCAGTTCAGATCCCGGATGCGGAGATGGCCCCGGTTGGCAAAAAGCCATGTTGTGGTAGGCGTCCCACGCATTAAGTAGAGGAAGATGGGTGTGGATGTTAGCTCAGGGCCAGTCTTCCTCAGCAAGAAGAGGAGGATTGACAGTAGTTAGCTCAGGGCTAATCTTCCTCAAAAAAAAAAAAAAAAAAAACTAATAAAAAAAAAGACAAGTACTGAATTTGCTTATGAGATTTGAGCAGTTGCTAAAACTGACATGTGTAGAAGATTAACCTCATATATTATCAGAGAAAAGTGCTTGGAGTGAGGAAATCCCTGGGTTCTGCCACTTACTGGTAGTGTAATACTGGGCAAATCACTTAGCTTTTTGAACCCCAGAGTTGCTAAGATTAATGTCTATAGAAATGGTATTTTAAATAGTTAGTACTATTTAAGTGTTATTACTTCTGATATTTGTACTTTTTTTGCTGTGAGGTTATGGGCAAGTAAATTCTTTAACCAGGGCAATAGCCTTATAGAGGATGCTCACATGTGTTGAGTTTCTTACCTCCACTGTCTTGCACAAATTTGCCAAGTCTCATTCTTGATGTTCTTATTTTGTCTTTCAGCCTTTAGATGATATTATTAATCTTTTCTGTTTATGATAAAATGTAAGATTAAAATAATATGTATAATTGTAGTAGTAATTTGTATGTTATATATCTTATAGGACTACAAATAGCAGTATTAATCTTTAGTGGCCTGTTGTAAATTATTAAATTATATTTTTGGCTATAAAAATTGTAATAAATAGTTTTATTTTAATGGATATCTTTTTTAATCTTTTTTCTTCAGATACGGAAGTTTACAGTGAGTTTTATCCTGTGCCACCTCCCTACAGTGTTGCTACCTCTCTTCCTACATATGATGAAGCTGAGAAGGCCAAAGCTGCTGCAATGGCAGCTGCAGCAGCAGAAACATCTCAAAGAGTAAGAAGATTTTATCATTTCCTTTTGAGAATATTATTTTTATTAATTGACATGTACATTTAGTAATATCAAAAATAGTTCTTTGTGTTTGTGTGCGTAGATTTTGTTTAGTATTTTCTCTGCTACCACTTATGTGTGTCATTATTTTTGAATGAAATTAGCACTCTCCTTCTCCATTCGCCTTCTCCGTTCCTTGGTCTCCTCATTTCTATCTCCATTTCTGTTTCTGTTGATCTTCCCCTGCACCCCATCTTAGCTTGTGGTCATCTTAGACCTTATCTTTACTGATACATTTATCACTTGCTAAAGTTTGATTTCTCTCACCTTGTGTCCTGACCTTTACTACCCATTCTGACTCCTTCACTCTAGTTACCCCCATCCCATCAACCTCTTCACTGTGGTGTCCTTATTTTCCTTCTTTTATAATTTAGATTTTGTGGTCCATAAGTAATTATAGATCATCTTTTTTTCTATTCGTATGTTATGTATTAGCATAGCTGGTCTATTGACTATGTGTGAACTCAAGGTAGATTAATTTACAAGAGAAATAATGTACAAGCCTTTAAATTATGTTTGTCAATTCACTTTGGGTCTTTTTTTTTTTTCCTTTTAACACTTCCCATCCTAGAATTTTGGAATAATAGTCAAGGATTCCACCTGCCCTTTCTTCCTCATCTTCCTGTCTTAGTAATAGGGTCAGTGATACACATGTATGTTATTACTCATTCTGATGAAAAGGATTGGCTGTCTCAGTATAGAAGAATCGTTGAGATGCATGTATGCTATTCTACAGGCAGGTAAAAGGTGGAAATTATCTACATTTTAGTGGGCTGCAAGCAAGACAAGTTTGTTGCCCTTTTTTTTGCTTCAAACTTTAGAAATATCATTTCAGATCCCTGGATTCATCCCATGTTGTCAGGAAAAGGACACAAAAAAATCACTTCACACAGGAAAGCTAGAATTAGGTGAGGGGCAGAGGGAGAGAAAGGCATTGCTGTGTACAGCATTCTCTTCTTCCTGCCCTCAGCCAGTGCCTAGCGAGTAGACTATCTATGGGTGAGAGTTTTTCCTGGATGGGTTTCTTTCATCAGCTACAACCCTTTCCATACCTACTCCCATGCCCATCCTCCCACACATACACAGTTAAATGTCAACAATAGTTTTGGGCACATAAGTAAAGACAGTAAACCTGAAATTTGTTATTTATGCCTTTTCCCTCTGAGGGGGAAGTAAGTCTCTGTTAAAACAGTGGCATAAATATATATCATTCAGTAAGGATTTTTGATACTGGGAAGAGAGAATCATAGAACAGGAGGATAGATCTATAAAGTGTGGAGTTTCTATCAAAATCAGCTCTAGATTGCTCAGTGCATATGTATTTGTTCATGAATTTGTATACATGCACACATTCTCAGTGAAGTAGAAGGACAGTAACTCCTTTTCTCATGGAGTATTTCCCTAGAGATCTTGGAAATGGCAACGGTCCTTAAAGGATCTTAGAAACCTTGGGTCCTCAACTGCCCTAACTTCCACAAAATAGATTAGAACTCGAGAGAGAAGGTAGAAAGCATTAAGTCTTGCTCTCTGTGCTTTGAGAAAAGCATAAAGGTGATTCTACGTTTTGGAGAGAAAACTCTGAAGTGTTACTATTCCAACCCTTCACTGTCATCATTCCCTGTGTCTTGTTTTAGAAAGTAATGTGATCCCCAGCCTGTATTGGAACATGTCCATAGAGAAAAGTGTTCTGTTTCCACCTGCTTCTCATAGCGTTGTAACTCGAGCCTGTAAGGATTGTGGAAAGTTTAATGGAAAGCAAAACAGAACTGTACACGAGAGAGGTCCTTGTAAACAATCTTTTAAATTCATCACTTTGTAACTCAGTGCTCCAGGACCCTCTTTCTGCAAAGTATGATTGAGTATGAGTTTCTGTACCTGATTCAGATAAAAAACTGGCCTGATTGGCATCTGAGTATATTCAGTTGTAAATGAATCTCAGCTGGATTGTCATTGAGAGACTGTAGGTAACCAGGAGACCTGGAAATACTGTTTTCTACAGTTTCCTATTTCTAATGTATAGGGTTGCATGTATAGTTATGGTTGGTTAAATAGACATATGGAAATGAAGTCATTTTTAATATTTCTATGATAAATATTTGAATTCCAGATAATTCACTTTATAAAACTTTTAAAACATAGCTTGTTCATCAGTCTTATAACTTTAGAGTGGGTAGGGTTTGTTTTTTGTACCTCGTTTTAAATTGTATGTCAGTAACTTGTCTTTTGACATAAAAACTAGCACTTGACGAATTGTGAGCAAGTTCAGGACAAGGACCTTGTGTTTATATTTCCAGCACCTGGCTATTATCTGGCACATATTTGGTTCTTAATAGATGACAGTTAATTAAGTTAATGAATGCTTTTTTAAAAAGTTAGCCAATGTGGGAAATTAGGAAGAAGAAAATACCACAGTGATTCTATTACAGCTCTTCATTTTAAAATATTTTGATGTCTTTTACCAGTTTTAGGGTTTATAAATCAGTGTTGAATGTAGTTGAAATTATTGTATAATTACCATCTTTTATTCTTTAAACATTTTATATAAATATTTTTCTGTTATTTTAATGCATGAGTTAAATTCCATGGAATCAATATACTATAAATTAGTGGCCATTCCTCTTTAGTGAACAATTAGATTATTTTCAAATGTGTGTTTGTGTGTGTGAGTGTTTTCCAATGTTAATGTTGTAAAGGACATCTTTGTGCATATATCTTCTATAGTTTTTAAAATGATGTCCTATGATAAAATCTCTGGACTAGTGTTTCAAAAGAGTATGAAATATTTATATTCTTGCCATCATATTGACAGTGGTTTTGGGGGCCTCATACTGTGCTTTAATGTTTATTTCTTGAATAAACTTGAAATTTTATTTGTATATTTAATTATTGCCAATCATTCTGTTTACTATAAGTGAGTTGCCTAGGATATATGTTTGCAGAGGTGAAGGGATCTTTTTGCCCAAATAATGAGCAATATGGTTTTGAAAATCTTTTTCTTCTAGGAAAGCTACATATGTAATGAGCCTACATGATTGGATGGAAAGGAAATCAGTGTCCTGGATTCAAGTCGTGCGTTGACTAATTATGGGCAGGGCACTTAGCTTCTCTGAGCCTCTGTGTGTACTAACACAAAATTGAAACATCAACACTCAACTGAGATTATGTATATGTAACATGGAGATAATGTATATGTAAATCAGATCATGTCACTTGTCTGATCAAAACCCTGTAACATTTCCAAAATCATGCAGTAAAATCCAAGGTCCTTAAGTGGACTCTCTGACCTCATTTCTTCCTATTTCCTCTCTTATTTACTCTGCTTCAACCATACTAGACTCCTTGCTATTTCTCTAACATGCCAGCTGTAATCCTGTCTTAGGACCTTGGTGCTGGCTTATTCCTGTACCTGAAATACTTTCTCTATGAGATATCTGCATGGCTCTCTTACCTCTCCCTTAAGTCTTTGCTCAAGTGTCACCTCATTGAGGCCTATCTGACCAACATATTTAAAACTGTAATCCTTAGATACTGGCCCAGTGGCGTAGTGGTTAAGTTCGTGTGCTCCATTTCAGCAGCCTGGGGTTTGTGGGTTGGGATCCCAGACAGAGACCTACACACTGCTCATCATCAAGCCATGCTGTGGCAGCATCCCACATGCAAAATAGAGGAGGATTGGCACAGATGTTAGCTCAGCAGCAGTCTTCTTCAGGCAAAAAGAGTAAGATTGGCAACAGATGTTAGCTCAGGGCCAATCTTCCTCACCAAAAAAGCAAAAAAACCCAAAGACCAAAAAACTGTAACTCTTAATTTCATAGCATTCCTAAATATCCTTTTCTTACTTTTTTTTTTGCAGTGTATTTATACCTTTTAGTAATTATATAAATAATTTATTTATTATATCCTTCTTGTCTGGCTCCCCCCACTGGAATATAGGCTCCAGAAAGACAAACATCTTTGTTTTATCTACATTCATATATCTCCAGTACCAGGAAGCAGAATCTTGTGTAGAAGGGATATTCCATCAAGATTTGCTAAATATTGAAGGCAATCAGTGATAACAGGTTTTGTGTATACTTTCAGAGAAGTTCTCTGCATTTATAAACAAATATATTAATATGTTAGTATATTATTTCTGTACACAAAAGATGCCGTGCTGTAATACAAATGATTTTTACTCAGTATATTTTAGAAATTGTCATTAGAATATTAAGAACTTTTTTCTTTTTTATTTACTTTTAAATTTTTAAGTTTTTTTTTGAATTTCATTGTATAGATATGCAATAATTTATTTCATTGGTCTGTCAAGAATTATGAACAGTCTGAGATTTTATCCTACTTGCAAAATAACTGATTAGCTTGTCAGAGTTTTATGGGTGCTGGCAGAAGACATGAGACTGCTGGATCAGAGACAAAAACTCTATTATTCACAGAAGTAGTAGTAGCCAGAGTATTAGCATTTTTTCACGCCAGTTTCCTGAGCCTCATTATCCATAGGGCAACTCAAAGAGGGCCAAGTGATGCCTCCACATGCAGTGTGGAACCCTGCGTTTAGGGAACCCAATATTTTCTAATGGTTAATAAGCATGCCCACATCTCTGCTCTGGAGGGAGAGACTATCTCTTCCAAAGCCATCTGCTATATAAACATCCTCAAAAGGAAGTACAGAAAAAAGGCAGCCAGTGCCTCTATCTGGAAGACATGCAGAAACATCAAAGACTGTTGGAGAATTATCTCCTGACAATAGTCCACTATTGATGGACATTTATATTGTGTCTCATCTATTGCTCTTATTAGCAATTGCTGCAATGAATTATCTTTATTACATCATTTCTTGCAGGTAGGAATATATGTGTATATTTGTACAATATATTTCAAGAGCTAGAATTGCTGAGTCAAAGGGTGTGTGCATTTTTATTTTGGTAAATATTGTCAACCATAGAGGTTTTACCAATTTAGACTCTACCACAGATTATGAAAATTCCTCTTTTCCCTTTGACACTAATGTGGCAATGTCACATCTGTCTTTCTAGATACCATTTTCATTAATTCAATGCTATTCAATTTTTATCTTTTTTGTGTTTATCTTTAAAACTATTCAAGGGTGCCCATGAAAAATTAATATTTGCTGGTATTTTTTGAGTAAATACTGTTCCAGACATTGTACTCATTATCTCATTTTGCCTATGTTATAGCAAATTGAGGATGCTAAACTTTATTTAAATTCTTATCTTTACGCTTAAGGTAATAAAGTTGTAATTACTTTAGCAAGCTCTTCTAATGTTATATGTTTCACAGATTCAGGAGGAAGAATGTCCACCAAGAGATGACTTCAGTGATGCAGACCAGCTCAGAGTGGGTAATGATGGGATTTTTATGCTGGCGTTTTTCAGTAAGTGATCTGTCATTCCCAAACTTTTTTTTGCGTTATGTTGGCTGTATGTGTATTTAAAGTAACATAGACAGTGAGGAAAGGTAAATATTGTTAGTGTGTCTACCTTGTTTAAAATGTAAATTGTTTCTGATTCTGTATTGTGTGATCATACGTTACAGTATGAATTCTAGAATTTATTAAATGCTTATCAGATAACTATGTATTGCAGTCATCGTGCTAGATGCTGACTGTATAGAAATATATAAGCATATTTAAGCTGAATATGTTTTTGCATGAGAAATGCTGCATGTCCGTTCAGTGCTGTAGGAGCATGGAGAATGAAACGAAATTCTGCTTTTGCAGCAGAGGACTTCCATGTAGAGTCTTTAAGCAGGAGGAAGGGTTGGAAAAGGAGATATTTTGGGCAACTGGAACAATGTGATTTGAGACACAAAAGTAAGAAAATATGTCTTATTTGGGTGGAATGGTGAGTAATTAGAAGACTAGAAACCTAAGTGATATTTTTTAACATCTCGTAAAGTTCTTAATTTAATATTTGACTTATAGAGTAGACAAGCTACTGGAGGGAAGACTGTGTTAGTCTTCATTATACAATTCCTAACACAGGGATTGGCATGTAGTATACTCAGTAAGTAATATTATGACACTCAAACTGTTTAAATTGCTAAACCCAGTTTTGGAAACCCAATATTTATATAAGTAAATTTATCAGACTATGATGTAGTTAATTTCTGTCCTCAACTTGGTTAAATGATCGAGCTTTCATACCTTCTTTGATAGAATGCTGGTTTAATTCATTTTAACTATAAGGTTTATTTTGATAATAAAACTGAGGAATAGTTTACTTATTTAAAGTACCACATTCAACTTTAAAAATAGAAAATACATACTTCCTGAGTTGAGTTACTTTTGAGTCTGGAAATTCACTTACTTTTTCCTCTATTTTGAAGTGGTTTCTTGCTTCCTTTCATTTCATCAGCTAAAGAATAGAAGTGGATAACCACTCAGAAATGACTGAGTGGATCGGCAGGCAGTTATATTTTTCTTTTCAAATGTGCTAGATTATATTCAGGTTGGCAGCCAGCTAATAATGTATATGCAAAATTTAAATCTTGTGGTTTTAGTAACAGTTTGTAGTTAAATATGATGTTAGGTGCAATGAAAAGGAAATGAACACTTTGGCTACAAATAAATACTGTTTTATACTATTAGTTTTATACTACACCACAGGCTGGCCCCTCTTTTAAGAAATCTTAATTGGAAAAGAAAGAATTTAAATGTTTTGTACTTTGTATAGGATAATTACCTGATTCTTAGGAATAAAAACATGTTATTTGAAGGGCTGGCCTGGTGGCATAGTGGTTAATTTTGCACACTCCCTTTCAGTGACCCAGGGTTTGTGGTTTGGATCCCAGGTGCAGACCTAGCACCACTTGTCAAGTCGTGCTGTGGCAGCATCCCACATAAAACAGAGGAAGATTGGCACAGGTGTTGGCTCAGGGCCAATCTTCCTCACAAAACAAAAACGACAAAAAAAACCCCCATGTTATTTGATATTATCTAAATGACTCAGCTTAGTTATTATTTCTCTATTTTTGTATTTCACTTAACCCTGCTATCTTCTGTTTAATCTTTGTTTTTTTAGATTTAAAAAGATTTTACTGGTTTAACAGTGTTTTAAATGCATGATAACCTAAACTCTTGGTTGGCTTTATTTTTGGCCAGTGATGGTATATTACTTTATAAAAATGTAAATATATATTTATATTTAAGCTATTTACTGTCAGTTATCTGACCTTTACTACCTTTTTATTAAATTATGTTTCTGCAGCTTATATTTTATGCTTCCTATTCTACAAATATTGCACCAATATTATAGAAGTAAAATTATGAATTATATTTCACTTTCATTTCCTGATATATTTTTTCTGAGAGTCTGTGGGCCAGTGTTTAAGCTTATTTTGCTTTGATAAGCATGGATTTATTTGTAATCACTACCATCTAGTGGCTGTTCTACAAATTGCAACTTACTGTATTTTCCATGCTCCTTAAACTGTATAGAAGCTATTATCTAGATTCTGTTCTATTGTATTTTTCTAAGGTCCAGAAATAGATTTTCTTTAATGTGGTTTATAACTTAAACATTTCAGGTTATATAAGTTATGCAAATAAAACTATAATGAATATCAATAAGAATATTTTCATTAAAACTTTTTATTGGTTTAATTCTTACCTTCTCTGTTTTAAACATCTACATTTCAGTCTCTTAGCACATATAACCCTAAAAAAAGTTTACTCTTAAATTTGGTAAGGTAATTGCATTTTCATGTTCAGAAAATGAAAAGAAGTACATGTATATAATTCCTGATAATTTTTTGCTTCTCATAGTCCCTTGAAGCGTCACCACAGAATGCCTCATACCTGCTTAACGTGCTTGTACCTGATCTTATTTTTAACAGATTTTCTCTCTAAGAGTATGGAAGTCAGTTAATTAAAAGCTAGAAATTAAAACTTGGTTCGTTGGATAATTGATAGTCCGTAGAAATGACCTTGAACTCTAGGGTTTAAAAATGTAGTGGACTCTGTTTAGAAAACTTTTCTTCTGAAGTTTAGCTGTTTGTACCATGTGTGCATCTTCACATCAGCGTGCTGTAGTAATAATTGATCACCTGCATTATTCCCATTTTAGACTTGAGGGAAACATAATGAAAGAGCAGTTAAGTTATTTGTAACATTGAAAAGAATTAGAAGAGTGTTTTGAAACGTGAATTCTGATTTCTAAGAAATTGCCAAACTGTCTTCCAAAGTGGCTGTACCGTTTTTGCATTCCCACCAGCAGTGAATGAGAGTTCTTGTGCTCTGATCCTCATTATCATTTGGTATTGAAAATTTTTTTAAAATTTTAGACATTCTAATAGGTGTGTGGTGGTATCTCACTGTGGTTTAATTTGCATTTCCCCCATGATTAATGATGTTGAGCATCTTTATTCAGTAAATTCTTTTGAGCACCTACCATGAACAAGTCATAAAAGTTACAGTTCTGAAAGGGTTGTCTGGGCACCGCACATTGGAAAACAATACATTGATGGCTTGTTCTGTGCATAAAAGCTGTGTTTTATATAGCTTTTAGATGGGGTTACATACTGTAAGTACATCCAGAAAGGGAACATCTAAGAATTGTAATTTTACCTTAAGAAACTCATATAAAATTTGCAAAGTATTAAAGTTTATTCAATATGTTTTGTTTACAAGAAAAATAAATCTGTCATCTCCTTGCTTATCGTTTAGTGGAAGTGTCTTAAAACTAATAAATTGTTTGCTTCTTATCTTTCTTAATGATTGACAGTTTAAAGAAAGAGAATTGTGTAAGGATACAACAGAAATTAATCCCTATGCAGTTCAGAATTAAGTGTAGTGAAATTGATTATTCTTGTCTGGGAACTTATTGTCTTTGAAACCTAGTGCATTTATATGTAATGAGAATTTTTCTGTGCTCCAAAAAATTAATAAGTGCTCAATATTAATATTATTTACATTCATTAATGATTTTCATTTGTTTATTTTCAAAGCAATTATCAAATTTTTTAAAATTTAAAACTTTTTTAACTTTTCGTTTTGAAATAATTGCAAATTTAGGAAAAAGTTACAAATTGCTATCTAACTTTCATCCAGCTTTTCCAATTGTTAACATTTCATGTAACTTCAGTCCAGTGATCAACATCAGGAAGTTAACATTATGAACTACTACTAACTAGTTTACAGACTTTATTCAGATTTTGCCAGTTGTCACACTGATGTCCTTTTTCTGGTCCAGGATGGAATCCAAGATTACACATTGTATTTAGTTGCCATGTTTGGTTAGTCTGTCGTAATCTGGAACAGTTTCTTAGTCTGTCTTTGTTTCTTATGACTTTGATTCTTTTGAAGAGTACTGGCCAGTTGTTTTGTAGAATGTCTCTCAATTTGAATTTATCTGATGTTTTCTTATGATTAGATTCAGGTTATGCCTATCTTTTTTTTTTTCTTTCTCTTTCTTTTGTTTTCTTTTTTGCAAGAATACCACAGAAATGGTGTACCTTCCTCAGTGTGTCGTATCAGGAGGCAGTGATGTAGCTACCTATGTCTTGTTTCTGGTGATGTTAATTCTCATCAGGTTAAGGTGGTCTGCCTTCTTCACCATGGAGTTAATGTTTTCCCCTTTGTAATTAATAAGTATCTCGTGGCTATTGAAAATTTAAAAGTATAGCCCTACTAGTTAATGGATAAACAATAGTGTACAATATTGTTTTCTAGATTATCCTGTTAACCTCTTTGTGTGAGCGGGAGGTACATATAATCAAAAGATCACTGGATAGAGTGATAAAGATCACTGGCTATACATCTTAGTAGCTTTGTGACTTTATGTGGAGCTTAACCGTTCTAAGTCTCAATTTGCCCTTCCATAAAATGGAATTATTTTTGACCTTGCCCATCTTAAAAGGCTAATGGGAGGATCAAATGAGTTAGAATATATGAAATGTCATAAATTATAGAGTGCTATTTAGGGAAGGTGGTGGTAATGTTCTCCTTCCCCATTCTTTACTGGGAATTCACCTTTTAGTTATAATAAGTAGTATGATTTAAAGTGATTAGCAGCCTTCTTTCAAATGTCATTAACCTGTCTGAACCTGCCTCGTTTGCTTTCTTAGAGACAAGGGTACTCTGACAGTGAATGCAGAGAAGTGTAATTAGAGCAACACTAAGCATTCTTTACCAACTTTTCTGAGTTAAATGCCCTGCTTCCCTGCTGCTTGCTCTCCCAAATCTTACTTTTCCCAAGGGATATAGGCTGTTGAAGCCTGTTACTTCTTTGGGTTCCATCTTGGGCCTCACTGTGTGGGAAACAGGTGTCCTATACCTCTTAAGCTTCCTTATTTTGTCCTGGGTTTCCAGGGGAACATGAGTGAAGTACAGCTGAAAGCAAAGTGTTCTTGTCTTCTTTCCTAGGCATGTATATGTTCATCTGCCTCTACTACATGTTCTTTCTTTTATGGATTTTACACACTTAAGGTTTAGTGTACACTTCTTAAATTCTCTTTCTTGCCAACTCAGACATGTCAGAGGATCCAGAATTGAATGCTTCTGCCCTTTCTCTACCTTAAAGACCTATTCAGCTTTACTTTCTATCTTTAGACCAAGGGGCATAAAAAGTGAATCTATCTGTGCTCAAGTAGTCATGAGCTTCACTGTTTTCCTGGTGCTTAAACCAAGTAAAGATGGTTAAGTTATATATTAGTCTTTCAGGGCTGCCATAATGAAATATGAGAGGCTGGGTGGCTTAAACAATGGAAACTTATTTTCTCACAGTTCTGGAGGCTGGAATTCCAAGATCAAGGTGCCGGGAAATTTGGTTTCTGGTGAGGGTTCTCTTCCTGGCTTGCAGATGGCTGTCTTCTTGCTGTGTCCTCACATGACCTCTTCTCTCCATGTGTATGGAGAGAGAATTCTGGAATCTCTTTGTCTTCCTATAAGGACACCAATCCTATCAGATTAGGGCTCCACCCTTATAACCTCATTTAACCATAATTACCTCCTGGAAGGGCCCTATCTCTAAATACAGTCACATTGGGGCTTATGACTTCAATCTGTGAATTTTGAGGGAACACAGTTTAGTCCATAACAAGTTATATTGCATGAGCACAGCTTATAGGAATCTATTCTTCTGGCAGAGAGCCAGAAGAAAACATGATGGCTCACTAAGTCCTTGTTTGTTGTTTGGATCTTATTACTGGTGTGGGTACAATGATATGTGTAATAGTTAATAGTAAGTCTAATTTTGAAAAAATTGGACAGTGTTTGAATTATTTTTTCTCCAAGCTAAGCATGCACATACTCAAGGGTAGAAATACACTTTTGAAGTATTTTGCTGTTTTGGATTTTCTCCATCAGTGCTTCTGATGTTTTAACAACATGACATGTTTACAAAACGATAGAATGTTTGTAGCACACCAAGATAAAGAAATAAGGTGCTTAAGGCTGGTGGTAGTCTGTCCTCTGCCCCAGACCTCACCTGCCTGCCCTGAGGGCTGAGGGGAGAAATATCTCAGCCTGTCACTAGCACGTGTCTGGTACACCAGTTGGGAACCTCTGCTGCTATTTGTTAGTGTAAATTCTTTATTTTAAATAGAAAATTATCTTTTGATTGGCCGTTATATGTTTTCCCCAAGGCCAACACAAATATTAGCCAATTAGATATACAGCAGCTATGTCCAATAAAATATTGTGTGATGATGGAAATATTCTATATCTCCACTGTCCAATATGGTAGCTACAAGTTACATATGACTGACTCTTGAGCACTTGAAATGTGGCTAGTGCCACTGAAGAACTAAATTTTTAGTTTTAATTAATTTAAATTTAAATAGCCTTCTTTGTAGAGTAGGTTGAATTCTTGGGTCAGGAGGAAGAGGCAGTGTGGCTAGTGGCATTGGATAACACAGATGCAGAGGATAGCACAATACTGATCAGTATCTAGGTTTATAAAAAGAAAAAGTGAGAGTAAACAAGCTTTATTTCCAGCAGTGTCTCCTCGATTTATTTCTGCACACAAGATAGGACCTCCTCTGTAAGGTAAAGAGATCATTTCATGTGGGTAGTAATGATGGCTAACAGTCATTCTTTAGCAGTCACCATGTGCCGGGTTCTGTGCTGTGCTCTTTACATTCATATCTCACTTAATCCCCTTATCAGCCTTGTGGAGTAGGTGCTCACAGATCAGAGAACTGTGGCTCATAGAAGTCAGCAGTGAGTCCAAGGGCACGTATCTAGTGAGTGAGCACACTGTGACTCAAACACAAGTCTCTTATTTCAAAATGATTTCTTCTGACTATTGTACCACATAGTACAGCTTCCCATAAATGATCAAGAAAGCTGCCACTAGAAGGAATGAGGAAGGAAGAAATTACAGGGGTAGGGGAATGGCTTCGAAGAAATAGCTATTTCATTTAAACTTTAACGTGTTTCCTCTCTTTAGAATTCTGAGAAATCAGAATTTCTCTAGGTAATTTACTTTGTTCTCTCTTAGTGTTGGCTGAAGATATTTAGGGATGGGCACTGAACCTAGGCTCAAATTGATCTGTAGTTTTACTATTACTACGTTTACTATTTTGATAATGTTGATGTCTTGGACACAAATAGGGCACTCTGATTATATCTCAAGGACCTGCGTCAGAATGGTTTCTGCTGTAAGTAATAGAAAACCCTCCTCGACTGTTTTAAATAGTTAGGAGGTTATCTCACAGAACAAGAAGTCCACTGATGCGCGGACCTCAGGCACAGAAAGTATCAGTGCCGTGGCTCTGCGTGTCTTCACTTTTCCTCACCCTCTCCCACTTGGAGCGATGGTTTAGTCCTCAGGCTGAAAGCAGGATCCCTGCAACAGCTCCAGGTATTACATCCAAGCATGACATCCAGTGGAAGAGGAGGAGCCATTTCTTTTCTTTTTCTTTTTAAAAGCTTTTATTGTAGAAATTCTCAAATAAACTAGGCAGGAGTATAATAAACCTCTATGTATCCATCACCCAGCTTCAACAGTGATCAATGTAGAGCCACTGTTATTTAACCTATTTTCCATCTTCCCTCTCCTTGCTCTGTGTGTGTGTTGTTGTTGTTGTTTGGTGAGGAAGATTGGCCCTGAGCTAACATCTGTTGCCATTCTTCCTCTTTGTTTGTTGCTTGAGGAAGACCATTGCTAACATCTGTGGCAGTCTTCCTCTATTTTGTGTATGGGACACCACCACAGCATGGCTTGATGAGCAGGGGCAGGTCTGCACCCAGGATCCAAACCCGCGAACCTCAGGTTGCTGAAGTGGAATGTGCAAACTTAACCACTACACCACCAGGCTGGCCCCATTCTTGCTGTGTTTTTGAGAGCCAAAGAATGTTTTTTACAAGTCCTATTGAAAAAAATATCATTGGCAGAGAGTTTCTTCCTCCTCTGATTTTTCCCAGACTACTCAGGACCTACGTTTTGGAGCTAAGTATGGGGTCAGCCTTCCCTGAAATAAAGACTCTGTAGAGGTGGTGGGTTCCTGGGGAGGGGGAAAACAGGTTTTGTTAGGTAGGAGGAAGAGGCAATGAACAATATCTGCTCTGGGAAAGATATTTCATAACTTATTTGGCTCATCTTTAATATTGCTTTAAAAAAAACCAATTTAATTGATTGCTTAGGCTGGACTTGTTGGGTGGGATCACATGGGAGCTACATTGTGACCGGGTGTTTAGCTGGTTTAAAAATGCAGTTTCACCTGTTAGTGGTAAGCTCTAAGGAATTGTTTCCTGTTGACCAAACTGACAAGAAATCAAGCTTACTCATTGGTTAATATATAGTAAATAACTAATACATAAACTGTAGTCTGTAAAGAAGACTTAATTGGTAAGAGTTCAAAGAAGGGGAATTGCTATTTCCATTGAGCAATGAAGTATTGTTAATATTATCTCTCTGTTAATTTGTTTCCAAAGTATGGTTTGTAAAAGAGCTATTTCTCTTGCTTTTAGTGGCATTTATTTTCAACTGGCTTGGATTTTGTTTATCCTTCTGTATCACCAATACCATAGCTGGAAGATATGGTGCCATCTGTGGATTTGGCCTTTCATTGATCAAATGGATCCTCATTGTCAGGGTGAGTGTCTTGATAGCCTCTATCACTTTTATCTCTAAAATTAAAATATGTGAAATTTCCTGTGTGGTTCATCAATGTTCATTTAATGTATATCAACTCAATTAATTCAAGACTTAACTTATATACTTAATTATTGTAATGATCTCTGTAGTGTGAACATTTTATAATTATAGGAGAGCTTGTTAGTACATAGAAAGAGCTTTGAAATCAGAAAAATTTGAGTTCAAATCTTCTGTTTTTTTTATTTAGGGTTCTAACTTTAAGTTTTTAAATTGTTTTGAGCATTAGTTTCTTCATAATAGGCTGATAATAGCTGCCTTTCAGGATTTTTATGAGTTATAGAAATACATAAAATCAGAATACCTTGCCCAGCTGCTGCTCAAATATATGTGCTCAACAAGTCATGACTGCCACTGTTGTAGCACAGTGCAGGCAAGTCTCAGATCAGTTAACACATCAACGTTTCTATTGGTTAGTAAAGTTGTCACGGACTTAAATATCTTCTCACTTCTTTTAGTAACATTAAGAGCTCAAAAGTAAAGCAGAAGCCTTTGAGGTGGCTATCAGAGCCCGTTTTTTTCCTTTATGTTCCTTGTTAGCCTTTCTTCTCATTTTCCTGTTGGTCCTGGAAGTCACCCTCTGTCTGCTTCTTGCCATTTACAAGATGGTGTGTAGGGAGATGATAATACATCCTTTTCTTTCTCCCGGCTCAACAACTTTTCTAGACCCCAAAATAATTTTCCTTAACTCTTGTACACGCATTAGTGTTGTCAGCATAATCCTCCCCAACTCTTTACCTTTACCTCCTCAAGCCCCTTTTTTGCTCCTTTTTACAAAGCTTTTTTTCCTAGTTTCTTTAGGATAAGGCTTAGGAGAACAATCAAGAGTGGCTTTATTTATTGTTTTAAGAAGTCCTCTTTTAAAAGTTACCCACACCTTTAGGGGCCAGCCCCATGGCTGAGTGGTTAAGTTTACGTGCTGCACTTTGGCAGCCTGGGGTTTGCCGGTTTGGATCCTGGGTGAGGAACTATACAACGCTCATCAAGCCATGCTATGCGGCATCCTATATGGAGGAACTAGAATGACTCGCACCTAGGATATACAACCGTGTACTGGGGCTTTGGGCAGAAAAAAAAAAAAAGAAGGAAGATTGGCAACAGATGTTAGCACAGCGCCAATCTTCCTTAAGAAAAAAAAAGTTGCACACATAAATGCTGTTATACAATTAGTAAAATACATAATTTCTGCATATCATGTTTATTTAAACATTGATTTCTAATTGAATGAATCAAATCCTCCTGAAATTTTCAGTAGAATCACATACTAATATGTCAGCTTCTCTTAAGTGTTTCAGACACTTCAGTTACATGCCTACATTGTCAAATTGATTTAAAAATACCCATTACAAAATATTAAAACTATGGATTTAATGTGGTTTTTAAAATTATTTTTAAACTTATTTTATCACTTCTCAGGGTTTCAGTAATCTTGTCAGACCCTGTCTCTGTTCAGACCAGATTATGAGTTTTGGTTGTTAATCAGTTGATTCTTGGTTGGGAATCTGTGGACTGGCTTCTTCTAAGATGATTAAAACATGGGCTGTTGTAAGAACTGCCCCTGACAGGTTCTTGTTCTAGTTTTGTTTTGGAAAATATAAAGTGGGTTTCCACCATTAGCATGAATTTGTTAGGTGTTATGGAGCATTCAAAGATAAAGAGACAATCCCTCCCCTTGCAGAAGCTCTTACTAGAAAAACCTCAAAAGTCTTGGCGCTAAATATGTCCCACTTTGGTTATGTTGTTAGTAGAATTAATTACAGTTGTTCAAATGGGATTTCTCATCCAAGTCACAGAACACAGAAGATGATTTGAAGACAGTTTTCTCAATTCTCCTAAAGTTAGTAAATTGCTAGTGTCATTCTAGATTCATAAAAAAGATGTTAGTCTATTATATGCAACTTATGCCATTAGGGTATTAAGGCCCGATTCTCTCATAGAACCGCAGGTTGAGAAGGGGTTAGATTATCTATAAGTAATCAACATCAGTTAATGTGCTAAGATGGGGAACTTAAATTCAAAGACTGGAGTTTCTCAATGCTGTAAGGTGTGTACTAGCATCAAGTTTCATCACCAGGACTGTTTAGTTTCCTTTTAAAATACCTTTACTGAATTAAGGTTAATATTATACCTTTAGTTGTTTGTTGAGAATTGATATAAGAAAAGGATTTTTAAAAATCTTTTGTGTAAAATAACAGTAGCTGCCATTCATTGAGTACCTACTATGTTCCAGGCATAATTTGTTACAAACACTAATTTTTTTAAGCCTATCTGAATCAGTGATGCAGGTGCTAATCCAGCTATTTTATTGATGATGATACTAAGAATAAAAATAGCCTAGTAACTTGCCCAGTGTCCCACAGTTGGTATGTCCCACTGTTGGTAGGATGTAGCCTGGTCGCACTTCAGTGCCCATTCTCCTAATTCTGTGCTGCCTCTGACAGTGACACTGTACTTTGACTTCTATTGTAATGCTCCAAGCAGTAAACTCCCCTTGGAGTTCAGTGCTGAGGGAAAGGTTTACTCCCAAAAGCCTACTGTTTCCTTTTATTAGACAATAAGTAATTTATAAATCATTACTGCTGCTTTTCTTTTTGTTTCTGAGGTGCCGTGAACCTCAGATCTAGTGTAAATATATTTATCCCAAGATTCTGATATTATTTTTGTCTAAGGCTTTTGATGTTTTTATTGTTAGTTTAAAAACACATATGTTTTATTAAAAATGAACAAGTCTTTTTGAAAGTAGACAGGAGGTAAACAATAAAATACTGGTGTTAATAAAATAAAATCAGATAAATTCTTATTGTTGGTTAAGTTATTTTTCAAAATTTTATTTCTGTAGCCTGAGTTTGGCCAATCAATATTATTGATATGTTTATTTAAAAATAAAACCAACAGGGGCCGGCCCAGTGGCACAGCAGTTAAGGGCACACGTTCCACTTTGGCGGCCCAAGGTTCGCTGGTTCGGATCCCAGTGTGGACATGGCACCGCTTGGCAAGCCATGCTGTGGTAGGCATCCCACATATAGAGTAGAGGAGGATGGGCATGGATGTTAGCTCAGGGCCAGTCTTCCTCAACAAAAAGAGCACGATTGGCAGCAGATCTTAGCTCAGGGCTAATGTTCCTCAGAAAAGTAAATAAATAAATAAAACCAAACAACAACTTGGCTCAGCCCTATGATTTTTAGTATTTTAAAACATTTTTGATAAACTCAGGAATGACCCCAAAAACTTAGCACTTTATCTTTTTTACATAGTGAGTCTTTCTCTTTGACTTCAAAGTGGAGGTAATTATATTCTTCGCTTTGGAGTAAATAAAGAATAGCTTTAGGTCAATATTTTTGGTCAAGGATGACATTGTTCTTAATTTTCTGGTTGCCTCTTGCCAGGTAATATTATATAGTAAGTATATTTTAAAATATGTTTAAAAATTAGAAAGTTAAAAATTTGTTTCTTTGGTTCTTTATTCTTTTTTGTTCTTATAGCCTCTAAAACCTACACAAAAACCTTTAATTTCTAATTATTAGTCACTTGATTAAAAAGTAATGTAATGCAGTCCTACTTTACAAGCTATATTTTCTAAATTTTCTAGTTCTCCCTTCATTGTACATATTTTAAGGGTGTAGAAATATCTGGGATTTGCATCTATAAAAGTACTTTGAAGTTTTTAATCTTTAAAATTTCTAGAGCTCTAAGCTGAAAATTTAGATCATGGTTCATTTGTTAATTGTAGTACTTCCTTTGAAAGTACTTAAAAGCTTTAAAAAGACAGATTTAGATAATCTTTAATAGATATGTTTTCTCAATAGTGACATTATTTACAATTTGTAAGCGTTTTTGTTATAACCAAAGCTATAGGATTTTTAAGCTTTTATGGAAATTACCAAAGAATAGTTGCAAATAATTACCTCTGAAGTTGGCAGTAAATTCTTTTAGTTAATTTCAAATTTGAGGACAAATCTGCATTTAACAAAATCATTTTTACTTAAATCAGATTCAGTTTGGAGACCAATGGAATCAGAGTAGATAAAAGAAGCTAATTTTTAGCAATTTTAGATTATATTAAACAGTCTTAAAAACCAGCTGTTTTGGAGCATTGTTTAGGTGCTAAAGGGTAATAGTGAAGAATTATCTGAAGTAACTCTGAAGAAAATTAGATTGACTTCTTAAGATAGTGATCACAATGTCCAGAGTTTAATCAAGGAAAAGATACCTGGGTCCAGTATCATCAAACTCTGCCTTCCATCTGCCTGTTCATAGTCTCATTTCACAGAAAACGTGTAACTGTCTACCATGGCCACTAACAGGAACTGTTGAAATGCCACTTCAAGGTTCATTTAGCTGTTCTCAGCTCTCTGCTGGGAACTGAATGCTGGAGCATCTAGTTTGAAAATAAAAAGACTCTAATGAGTTGGAGGTCTTTATGTGCCTAGTATTCTTGGCAGTGATTAACAGTAGGGGGTGTACAGAAGGTCAAAAGCTCTTCTTTTTAGAGGTCGGGAGAACATCCCCATCTGATAAGATTAAACTAATGTGGCTTTTGGTGTTAATATCTAAAGCAGCGGGTTGCTGTAGTAGTGTGTTTGGGATGGTAGTTGTGGCTTTGAGAGATTATGAAAAAAGAACTGACATATGAACTCTTTAATGAGAAAATGTTGGATTCAGATGTATAGCATTTACCTTTCTTTCTTACAAGCATTTGAAACTGATTTTTGTTTCTAAAATATTTTGCATAAGTTTGTTTGCTATTATATAAGAGATTCTTTTCTCAAATAATTATTTATGTCATTAAGTATTTTTTTCCTTCTCTATTTTTCTTTTTATGCTGTTTTATGTGCTAAAGATTATTTGAGGTAAATCATTCTGAAACTGAGGCTAATCTATGATTTTCAAATTTTGGTACATAAATATGTTAATATTTTTATGTTCACTCCATAGTTTTCAGATTATTTTACTGGATATTTCAATGGACAGTATTGGCTTTGGTGGATATTTCTTGTGCTTGGTAAGTTTATTCTTAATGCATTTCAGTTTGATAATTTGCATTTAGTTTAACTTTGGTTTTTCCTAAAACTGTAAGATGTAAATACATTGTGTTACAACTTACGTGGAAATAATTTTTCAACTATAAAATTCTCATATCCAAACACTTATATCATCTCAGCTCTTTAACTGATTCTACGTAGCATTCTAGATTTCTGATTTAAAATCCAGAGGCTGTCAGTTTAAAGAATCAGTGGTTGAATGATAAGGGAATACTGCAAAACTTGAAAATCTTCAGATGATTAAAAAATAATTGTCTTCAGCATTTATTTTGGAAAATGTACACGCATAATTTCTTTTAATGATCATAGGAAATGTTGAGAGTAGGATAGTTGGATATTTTATCTATTCTCTTATTTTTGGATCATTGAAGCATTCTTTATACTTTTGAAATGTACCCTGAATTAATCATTAATCAGCCAGGCATAAGGAAGGGCTTCATGCCTAATGATCACAGACTTCTGTTCAGATTTCTTCTTACAAGGCATGTCTTTTTATTAATATTGATGAATTTTATGGATTTCCACTTTTTATTCCCTATGTTTTTCACTTTGGATGAGTTAACCTTAAAATCACATTGTACCTTTAATCCACTTTTCCAATTTGTTTACTGACATGCAGAATACATTTTGTTTCTACTTAGGTTTAAAAGCCCACATTTCTCCACTGACATAATTGTACCAGAAAATAATAGCATTTCAGTAGGTGGCAGTATTCTCCTTTTTATTTAGTTCTGCTGTTGGATCTTTCGGATCTTTTGGGAAACAAATTCTAAGTGGTCAGTTAAGGTCATTAAAGAGCTTGGATTCTTTCTCTAATAATTATAGTGAAATCGTTCTAGTGTTGTGATTTTCTTGGGAAGTCAGACTCATACAAGGGTTTAGTCAGTTTTTTATATTGTTAATTGTGTTCTGACTACCTGAATTCTATGCTCGTTTATTGACTCTCTTACTTAAAAGTGAAAAAATGTACGAAGTCTGTTAGGTATTTCAGCATATTAAATGAGCATTTCTGCTTATAAATATTATTAAGGTATTGAGCAGTCTTAGGAAGAGGACTATGGGGCAGAGTGAAATGCAGAGGACAACCCCAGTTCCACATCAGAGCCATAATCTAGCCTTTAGGGGAATGTGAACATTTAATCGATGAAAAAAATGTTGCTCTCACATATACTCCTAAGAACGTTGCACATTGTAGAATGCTGAGAAATGATAGCTGCTGAGTGATTGGTTTCTAGATATAAATTGAGCTATTTTAGAAAAATGCCTGAGCAGAACATGCCTTGCTTAGAAAAAGCAGCTTCTTAGACAAATGAAGAGATTTCACAAATAATTTTGGTTTATGTTTTTCAGTAATGCTTTTACATTTGGATCACAATACCGTTATCTTTGAACAGCATCTGGAAGGGCATGAGGGTGGAATTCAGAGTGGGAGTCCGAAATGGAAGGAGTTAGGATATGAGAAGCAGAAGGGATCAGATTTAGCTGAAATTTCTACCATTTGTTTAAGTCATTATTTGTATCTCTCTTCTATCTCCCTATCTATCATAATCATGTGTCTCTTTTTAGTGCTGTGACTACTGTCTTGGAGTTGGGGTACAAATTTAGTTTGGGACTTTGCATTTTAAATTGACAGACTCTTCCTCCTGGTGAGGAAAGTTGCTTGTATACATATCTTCTGTTTTCGTTTTTGCTGGCCACCATTACCTGGTTAAAAAGTTACTGGAGTTAATAAATGTTTCCCTTAAAATTGTATGCTTAAGTATATCAAAGACTTAACTCTACTGATAGTGGTAATGCTTCCTATACTTAGGTAATATTTTTCATTTGAGGCTTTTGACGGCCATTATCTTATTAATTACCAAAGATAGCTATAATGTAAATGGTTATTATTTTAAAATACTTTTTTTTACAAGGGGAGCACTGAGATAGATATGATAATATCCCATATCACTTAAGAAATCACTAGAGTGGCTGCTTCCCAAGTCTTCTTTCCTGATTCTTCTCATCTTAATTTTTATTATAAGTTTACCTTTTTTATTACTTGAAAATAAGAACTAATAATTAAAATTATTTACATTATGTATCTTCAAATACAGATTTCACAGATGACAGGCATTGATATTGCTAGACTGACTTATTGGTTTTATCCCACAGTTGTTAGCAATTGCATGCATGTATTCTTTCTTCAATACTATATATCAGTAAATATGTCCTAGTTTGCTTCGTGGTTATAGTTATTGAAAAGTTTGGTATAATATGGGGTTTCTATGAGGTGAATCAGTTTAAACGCATTAGATAGCTTTGCCATTTAAGGAAATCACTTAATAAACATATATTTTTGTGTTATTCTGGATTTTCATGGCTGGATTGGCTTTACTTCACTTTTTACTTTACTTTAGATACATCGAGGCTTAACAAATTGGAAGAAGTTTTGGGTGGCAGTAAAATTTTGTTATACTTCCTCATGATAGAATTATTATTATAGTGTAAAATAAATTATGGAATGAATGGAACCCTACAGATTAAATTCCTTAAGCCAGAAAGATCTTGTTTATAATTGTCTGTTTTAAATTTATCATGCCCCCTCTCTCTATAAAAACATAATACATCTGTATTATTTCAACCTTCTTAGGTCTGCTTCTTTTCTTCAGAGGATTTGTTAATTATCTAAAAGTCAGAAACATGTCTGAAAGCATGGCAGCTGCTCATAGAGCAAGATATTTCTTCTTATTATAGAGGTAAGAATATTAATATGTTAAACTCTCTTTATTCCCTTTATGTACTCAAATTTACCAGATGCGTATTAAATGCTTAATGTGTACTCATATTATTTACTCAAATTTAGCATATTAATATGTTTTTATACTGTTAATTAGCTTATTGAAATTTAATAAGTTGTGAATTTTTAAAGATAACTTTGATTTTTAAAATTGAATTTCATAAATTTTAATTTTTTAAATATATTATGAGTAAACTGAAACTTTAAATCAGATTTTTAAAACTTCTTTTTAAAGACTGACCACAAGATGTGTATGAGTAAGCACCAGCACAAAATTTGAAAGCTTGAAAAGCAATATATGACAAAGCACTTAACCAGAGGGGTTGGGCATTTTGCATAAAACAATGTGAAATCCACATAGACATCTGGTGAAAGAAATGAAAAAATCTGTGATCGAAAAGCAATTTACCATGCACTGATCTTAACAAACTGGAGGAAGGAATAAAATTTGTGTGAAGAAAATAGGGGCTGTTCTTGTTTTTTTTAGTGTGTGCCAATTTGTATCAATAATGAAAGCTATAACTTGAATAAATGGGAATATAAAGAAATGAGCAGAGGTTGTCTTGCTAGTTATCTAGTGAGTTTCTGGATACAGTATATATATTAATAGTGTTTATTTATTGTGCGCCTAGTAATGTCTTCACATTAAGAGACCTCATATCTCTACTCTTTATACGATTTTTAAAGCAAGTACCGTACACTTTATATCTATAAATGATTTGAACTTTTGAAGTATTTGAACTGCATAAGCATGTCTTCTAAAACACTTAACTTCTGGATCTGTCTACAAGTACAAAATGGCTCAAGGTTACTAACATTAAATATTCTTTTAATAAATTGTATGGTTTGTGATTTGGTTGCTTAAATTTTATTTATAACTTAGATGAATTTACATAAGCTAACAGAATTTACTTATTTCTGCTGAAGAGTACAATGAATACAAATACATTTCTAGGTCATATTAAAGTATCAATTTTAATGTTCCATTAGGATTTTTTCCTCCCTCTAGATGTCACATTTTCTCTTTAACCAGTAAAATGTCTTTGCAATCAGTAACATTGAGTTTGTCAGTATTAACTGTGAGATAAAAAGCAAAGTCATTTTACTAATTTAAATGATCTTCTGTGAGTATTCAGTGGGATTATTTTGTTGGCATTTTCAAGAGTCTAAAATATAATGTAAATATTTTCTAGACAGTCTCCTATGGAAGCTTAAACTTTAGAATATATTCTGATATATGCTACTTTATGTCATCTTTATCAAAAGAACATTATATACTTGATGTAATACTGCTATAAAATGGTTTTTGTTGTACTATCATTTAGATAATTGAAATTTAAGACATTTTAAGACTGATTTTTTCTTTGTCCCTAGACTGCCTCCACCAGACATTCCTTTCTTACACCAATGTGAAACTTCCAGACATCTGTAAACCTACAACTTTAATGGGATAGAAGACTACTAAAAACAAAAGACCGATTAGTGACGAAAAGATAGAGCTTCAAAATTGAATGGCAGGGTGGTTTACGCTTAAAAGCCATTTCTGTTCATTCTCTTAAATATTTATATTTCATTTGTTTTGCACATTTGCATATGTGCCCATTTAAAAGATTTGCATATACTTGGAAGAGACCGTAAAGTTGTAGCAGTAAAGTCCAATCACATTTGGTTAATCAGTGTTTGATATAATTGAAAGAGTTGAGTGATAGCCAGTCTTCCAGCATGAAATGCCATTGACTTCTGACCTGACTTTTAGTATAATAAAAATAAAATTATTACCCATGTCGAATGCTTTAGTTTCTGGCTCTTAGATTCACGTAGTAACTCCACACGTGAAGCATCCTTTCTTATATACAAGGGTTTTGAAACGTGCATTGCTGACTATTAGAAAGGCTTTGTCAGATTTTTGAACATGATATTTATATCATTATTTAGCAAAATTCTTTCTGTAAATAACCATACATAAATTACTTTCTGCAGTGTTTTCTTAGAAATTGTGTCCAGATATCTTTTCGTTAATTTTAAATTAAGTGAACTTAATATATAGAGAAAATTTGGGTGTTAAAGATAGATTGTTTTAGGACAAATTTTAAGAAAATGTGGGTATTCAATATGTCCTTTACAAGAAAATCTTTTTTTTTTTTTTTTTAAAGGACTTGCCAGTTTTAGGGGTTCTCAAATGAGAAGCTTGGTTTTTAGCATTGCCTGTTGTAGAGATTCTTGCAGGAGGAGATTGTGTTAGATATTATATTTATTTCATTTAAGACATTTTTGAAAATTAATTTTCTGATAAGATATTCTCATTTGCATTTATCTTTTAAAAAGCCAATAAAAGTATCTTTCAACATCATTGTAATAATTTTTTCCTTTAGATGTTTAGTTTCTGAAACTTAGCAAATAAAAACTTGTACATTAACAGCTTCTTGCATTGTAATTGTAGGATTAACTTGTAAAAATCATATCCTAAATTGAGATATGCAAAATATCTGTTTTCAAGTTCTGGAAATATGTCTGTGGAATATAGGGATATGGGGGGTGTGTGTGTTGCGAGAGTATGTGTGTATGTGACCATTGTTACAACTGGAATCGACTTTACATCCATAAGCTACTACATTTTGCAAATCATTTTATGTCTCATCTGTTTTCTTTTCAGTTATATCTTTACTTTTGAATGCCAACATTAAAAATGATGGGACTTGTGTCATCTTTTAAACTTAAAAATCATTTAATGCAGCTATATAGAATATATAAAATTGCTTGTTTCTTACTAGACACTGACTACTACTAAAAAATACATCTAAAACTATTCAGGGACATTTTTCCATTTCTGAAAAAATAAAATTTATTATGCTTTATAACTTCTTTTGTATTTCTCTGTATTTTCTGATTTTATTTCATTGTCTTTGATAAATAAAACATGCAGCTTTGTTTTGCTAATTGAGCCTCCTATTTTTTGTTTTCTCTCATTCATTCTCTCCTGCATAGAATTTTATGGTTGATTAAAGTACCATATTACACCCCTGGCAGTAAAACAATAGCATGGGGGAAAGAAAACAAAATATTGAATGTCGTTTTCTGATTTGGAAATTAAAATTTGAATGTGCTTATAAGAAATGTAAACTCATGCTGGATCTCTTCTTTATCTCGTTAATTTCCTATAGACATATACTTTGTTTTTTGTATTAATTTTTAAATGAAATTAAGCTATGATACATGGTAAATTTAAATTACTAAATCAGCTATAAACACATCAATTTATTAAAATTTTATTTTATTTTGTGGTATTTATATTTGGTTTCTGAATGTGAATATGTCACTTTTGATTCAACATCAAAAGTTTACTTTTTGTTTTGATTTTTTTCCCTCCAAATCTATAAGATTTCACTGTGCGTGTTACCTGATCCTTCATAATTGTTGCAATTCAATGGTAGCCTTAAATCTCATCATCCATTCAGGGGTATCAGAATATTATTTTTAAAAACCTAACCTCTTCCAGATTTCTCAAACCCTGCATCCTTCCCCTCATTTCCTGTGAGCTGCTGTTGTGTTTTGGGGACACTTAACCACACTTACGCTGTACCTTAAAGATTGAAAATCATAATCTTTGTTGGGTGTATAAACAATTTTTGAATGAATGTGAACTGGGCCTTGGGAGTAATGCAAAAGTTTATTAAATTATTTCTGTTATATTTGAATTAGCTAGTTATGGCCAGGGTAATTCATTTTTATAAACTGAATCTAAGATAAAAATGCATTTTTCTAAAAAGTGTGTTCAGAATGGATTTTATAAATTTAAAATTGAAATACAAATCTTATTACATTCAGTTAAAATGAGAATCTCTGTTTAACAAAAAATATTAATCTCTAGCCCTTTATTTTGCGTCTGTAAGATATATCACGTCTTTGAGGTTGTTCACAAATTTTAACCTGTTAATAATCACTAATATTTCCAGCAAAACCTCTTGTAATAGGAAAAGTGGAGTCCGAAAAATTCAGGGTTCCTTAATTTAACTTGTTTTTCAGCTGTTCTATACCGTCCCCCAAAGCACAGAAGTAATGATAATGCATCTGATCCCGTTTTTACTAGAATGGCATGTGTCCTGTGTTTGCTCAGAACAGTGCTGGTTATTCTGTTTTCTCAGCTTAAATAGTGCCTCCTCTCCCGAAAGTGTCCTACTGTGGAGGCTAAATTATATGTGATCGCCCTGTATACCTCTGTGCACTGTACTGAGCAGTGACTGCCTAAGCCCATCACCTTTTGAGAGAAGGAACTGGAGCACTGGGGCAGGAGCCAGTTTGTGTCGTCACAGCCTTTCCTAAAACCCGACCACTTGGCCTGTAGAACACGCATAGTATCTTTTCTTTTTTGATAAAAGTTGTATTGGAATGATTGCAGCTTACAGTAAACGGTAAACAATGAGATCTTATATTTTTAAACTGCTGTTATTTTAATTGTTGATTACTTAATTCTTAAAAGTCATATGAAATATTAGTGTATTATTTTTTAAAACCTCATCCTTGATAAAGTTCAACTGTTAGATGATAATGTGCCATTTAGTATTATAGGATATCTTTGCCCATATATAAAACATGCTGACGTGTTTTACTTGTTAATAAAGTTTTATAGATGTGGAAATGTGAACCTGTGATGCATCTTTTTGAAAATCAGTGTAAGATCCACAATATGTCACCACCACCTTGGCCTCACAAAGTGTTTATCTGGTAGACCTTATTTGAGATGAAACCAACTGGCGTGGAATTAGTTTGGAGTGTGGAACATCATTTAACTTGTCACAGTAATTTGTATGTTAGGAGATAGATTACCATTTAATTTTAATAAATGCAAAAAACCAGCTTTATGGAAATAAATTGTGTTCATTTCTACTTTGCAAAAGATCAGTGGTCACCCTACGTCAGACCTGCTTATGGGCTTGTATTATTATTTGGGCCTCATCACCTAGAGTGCAAAACTTCCCTCAAGTTATTTAGGAAAAAGGAAATCAAAAAGTTCATTCCATACCTCATAAAAGTTTAAAAAATGTCTATTTTGAACTTAATATATTTGCTTGTTTTACCTTAATGTTTTCAGTTTAGCTTCATTTTTTTGTCTTTGTTTTGAGAGATTGAGCTACCCGCTTCTAAAAAACCCTCTTGATTTTCATGAAAACCGTTAAAAAAAATATCCAGTAGCTAAATAGAGAAGAGATAGAGTGTTACCCCTTTAACAGCTGAGTTTATAGCAAGCCAAAATCATACACTTCCAGTTCACAGAATCTTCGAGGTTGTTTTCCTATCTCACACTTGCAAAAAGAACCACTTTATTACTTTCCCACTCCTTTTGTGTTTGTTTTAATTAAATCAACACTTTACCTTCGGTGACACAAGAAGAAGGGGCATAGGCTATCTGTCCTTAGAGCATAGTTTCTTTTCTTCTTTTACCTTTACCAGAAGCCATAGCAAGATCAGCAAGTAAAACATAAGTTTGCCCAAAGCTCAGGAGAAATCTGGAGGGCAGCCTCTGCCCTCAAAATATGAAAAGTAGCAAATAACCTTGTTGGAACGTATGAACTCTTCAGAGGTACAAGAACAGTACTTGTGCATAAATCTCTAGTGTGGAAATATATTTATTATTCCTTTCTCATTAAACTTAGTTTCCCAGCCATCTGAATTCCTGCGTGGTGATTTCAGTTGGCTATGCAATCTATGGGATTTGGGCTCTAAAATTTTAATTCCCATTTAATTCATTCAGAGATAAGACCTAAGATACTTAATTGCTAGCAAGCATAGGTGACCATTCATCCTAATATAATAGGTGGTGATGGAGTAAGTGTGAAGTATCACTTCCTAAATCCAGATTTTTAAGATGATGAGCAGACTATGGAAAACATCATCAGTTCATTGAGAGTTAAGAACTTTTAAAAGACATCTGAAGTCTTACATTACCATAATCCTGTGGGATCTCCAGGGATGAATTCTTGATCGAATGATTCTTAGGACCTCTCTCTAGAACTTGATTGTTCTTCAATATGGTACGTTGTAATCAACTGGGAGTTCTGGGGGAATTAACATTCCAGCTTCAATTTCCGGAGGTTCAAATGCAATACATCTGCGCCATGCAGCACATTTCCTTCCTGTAGTTTGAAGTTCTTGGATTTTGGTCTAGTAGTATTGCTGATTCCTTGTGTCTTCTCTATATCTAGCTTCTTGTATAGACATGATAAAAAGCTAAAGTGTTAGGATCAATGTATCAGTCAGACTTTTTGCAGGGAAAGGAAGAAGCACGTAAAACATCTTAACAAGTGAATGAGCATTTCTTGAGTTCTTGCTTTCTGACCTCCCTGAATGAGAGCTCTTCTGGTTTCCATGCGTTTACACACACAACATGGCTCTGCAGGGCTGTATCACCAGGGCAGTGCTGGGAGCCTTGTGACAGAATGGAGCCATTTGTGCTGAGAAGGCAGTTATTTTCTCCCTGATCCTGCAAAGCGAACAGAATTGGATTAATTATCATACAGTTGATTTTTCTTGTCTCAAAAAAATACAATTTCTTGCCACTAGCATCTTCCCTTCTCTATCTTTGAGGAGCCTATGGATTTTCAGAGAGGGAGCTTTGTGTAACAGAAAGACTGAGTTTGGAGCCAGGTTAACCCTGGACTCAAATATCAACTCTCAGGCAAGTCCAGGCAATTTGCTTAACCAAAGCCTCAGTTTCCTTACCTGGTGGTTGGGAAGCACAATACGTACCTGAGGATTAGGTGAGATTTATATAAAAGAAAAAGGTAGGCATTATTACATCTTTGCTCAGTGTGTTTCCTGACCAGGCTGCCTATTAGTCTTAGCAGATGCCTCCAGGACTTGAAATAAACTCTTGCCTGATGTGGGCATTGTATCTGCCAGACCTTTTGAAAAGGGTGATTATAATAGGATCATGTTGGCCTAGTATTGGCTCCTTATATCTTCTCTGCGGCAAGTGGAATTAAAGCAAAAGTTGCTTAGATGACAGCTGATTTTAAGGGACACAATCACGCAAACAGGGGAAGCGAGTTTCATATTTACCAAGGAAGAAAGCACTCCAGGTGGTGGGGAGCGAGGAAGCTCACACAGATCTCCCCAGGGCAAAGCTGGGAGGCCCCAGAGGCCAGTCCCTGGGTTTCACTGTAAATTGATGAGAAGATACTGCTTGAGAACTGGTGACTCATTGCTTTTGCTCAGGGAGCCAGTGCACTGAAATCCTGGCTGGGAAGTGATCAGAAAAAAAGTTGGAGGGCAGGTTGTTTCTGATTCTAGGATAAATTACTTCACTAGCTTTCTCATAATCATGGGTTCTTAATCTGGGATTTATTTTCAAAAATGTCTATTACTTCAAAAGGGAAATACTTAGATGGGAGTTAAGTCCCGTAGACTCTACCCTGATGGTAATCGGGGTCAATTAAATATTTTTGAGTGCCTGTTTATAGTTCTTGAAGGGGTGATGCTGTTGCCTCCACATGAAATCCATCCCCTACCCTATTCCTCTTTCCACCTTCATCCAAAATTGCATATTGGGAAGGCTTTCTCTCTCAACCTTTCACTCTAATTCTGGTCCTCTTGGTTCCCCTAGCCCTGTGCCTTATTTCTGTCAAGGTGGCTATGACACTGCGCTGACACTGATTTTTGTGTTACTATTCTCAATGGTAGATATTGTATCTTATTCAGCTTTGCATGCCTCCCCAACACCTAGCCCAACACCTAGCACAGAGCTCAATAAATGGAATGAATGGATGGATGTGATGAATGGGATGGCTGCTAGTGCCAGGCTGTGTGTATACCGGGACGCATAGAATGCTTTCTGCACTTTAACTCTGAGTCTAATTGAGGAAGATTTAGAAACAGGAAAATGTGCTAATGTGAGGTAGGAAGAAAAATCATGAGTCCAAGCAATCGATCTCTGGCAGAACCAGGACCCCCTTCACTATAGAGGTGATGGTGGAACTAGACCTTAAAAAATAGAAGTGTGCCAGTATGTTTAAACATTTCATAAATGTGTCATGTTTTGCCATCCCTTGCGTGATTCTCTGCCTTCCTTGATCCTCCTCAGAAGGAAGTAATCGTCTTTCCAATTCTCACAACACTTCATTTGAGCCTCTTTATTATTCAGGCACTTTCTACTGTGTGTCACAGTAATTTGCATTCATGCCTCATCACTTATGCTTGTGGGCAAGATACAGCGCCTGGTGTAACTTCATAGCCACCAATGTGCCAGCACAGAGAAGGGCCTATAAGACATCAAGTCTGAGGTTTCCCACATGTCATTGTGAGCTGCTCACTTTGCCACTGCAGGTATTACTAACTTCGGAAGTCAACAGGAGTATAGGCACCCTGTGCTCCAAATACACTGGTACAAGAAGTGTAGAGGATAAATTGTGATTTCTCCTTTTCCCGTAGCTCCCAACTCCCTCTGCGTCACCAGAAGTAACTACTGTTAACTATTTATTATATACTCTTACAGACTTTTTCCACATAAATTTTTTACTAGGATGACCCCGTGTTCTGTGATGTCATCATAGTTTCTGGCCGCACATAAAGGTGAGATGATCTCAGGTACCATGTCTGAGATAGTGTGCCTTTTTCTCTGTATTCCAGGAGACGTTCTCAGGGGAGAGTTCTATTTCTTCCTGCAAGCGTAGTTTGTCTCTCCTGAGAAACCAAGGTTTATTTTCTTGGTCCTTTAGTCTCTAGGTGAAGGGTGCCTTGTGGCTTCAAGGCCTTTGGGAACTGGGCTATTCCAGGATCTGATATTTGCAGCATTTAAACTTCCTGCTTTATGGTCTTCTTATAGCTCCGTTTTGGTGAGAAGTCTCTGAAACCAGGTTATCAGGAGGAGAGGGATCCGAGTTGACAAGAATATCCAAACTGGATAGGTTTAGGGAAGACAAAAATGATTCTGGGTTTAAAATTAATTCTCTTGTTTCAGGAACAAAATTCTGTCCCGGGATGTGGCAGTCACTGCTCCTGAGCTAAACCAACAGACTTTAGAATTCCTTCTTTCTTCTTCCCAAATTCTTCCTGCCTTGAGCTCACATGTGACATCTGGAGCTGGAGCAGCTATCTTGTACCATTGAGGCAACAGTTGATAGACTAAGGATGCAGAGTGGTAAGGAAGGTGGAGCCTTAATTTTGCGGACATCACAGAGCACTGCACCAGCCCTGGAGCTCCCTACCTTACAACTTTTTGCTCAATGAGAAAAATAGTTGCTTAGTTATTGTTAGTCAGGTTTTGGGCTACTGATATTTAAGAGTGATCCAAATTGACACACAAGCATAACCATCCATTTCCCCGAAATTGGCAGGAGAGCTAGTCAGGTCATCAGAAGCCACCAACGGGAAAAAGGAGTCACAAGTCTTACCTGCCCACAGGGGTTACTGACCATCTAAGCTCCTTGCACTTGGTTTATTGATTGTCCATCAACTCACTGCAGTGGCAGTGTGTAAGCAGTGAGTTTATATCTGCTTTCCTCCCACCCCTTCATTCTCTTCATTCTCCAGTTGGGAGTCCCACAGAGTGACTAACTTCCCAACGATTGCTTCTAGAGATGGGCTTGGTGAAAACGTCAGCAATCACAATTCAACTGCTCTCTCAAAGATCATTCAATGCTACCCACACTGTTCATCAACAAAACTTTGCCAAGGAACACAGGTGCCATTTTCAAATCTCTGCTTGGTAACACAACAAATGAGAAGGGCCCAGGTGAAATAGACTTTTACAATGATCTAGCTCCCAGTTGCACGATCTTGGTTTTTAGTTTTAGAAACGAAACTGTCTGCTGCTTCTTTTGAGCCAAGGAGGATTCTAGGTAAGGACCTTGCTGTTCAGATGGGCCAAAAGGGCACTCACACTCTTCGCTCCCATGTGCCCTGAGTTTTGCCCTCTGGTCTAGTGCAGGGTAAATGACTCAGATTCATTGGTGTCCACACGAGGAGAGCCTCGCACAGACACTTCCCTATAACATGTTTACAGTGATGACTACAGCTTTGAGTGCTGCTTCACATTCCCCCTTAATATTAGTTAGAAATATGTATTTCTCCACTCCAAACTCTATCCCCAGACAAAAATAATTTTTGCTCATAGAAGAGTCAAAGAAAGAAAATGGAAAGAAGTCCTACAGAAATAAAGACCTCTTGCCTGTTCAGTTTCCAGATTCTGAAATTGACTTTCTCTCAACTCTGCATAGCAGAACGCAGGGGAGACGTATGAAAGTCTGGGGCTGTTGACACCTGCCTGTTAACAGTGATTCCCTCTTCCCTTCCTCTCCTCTCTTTCTTTTCTTTGTTGCTGTCTCCTTACTTCCTGCCCTTTCTTCCTTTATCCCCTCCTGCCTCTCTAACCATTTCTTTGCTGACATAAACCCAGTTTATCATTGTATGAAGTCAAGAGTAAAGGCAAAACACAAAAAATTCTGGAAGAGAAATTACTTGTAACATGAGCTCCGTCCTGTGTATTAACTTCAGCCATTCATCGACATTTGGCAAATCTCTGGGTCTTCAATTTCTAGGAGAATGTTTCCAATAATGCTAATATCTTACATGTTTGTGAACTTCAGTTTTGTTTTTTTTTTTCAAAGATTTAACGTACTGTTGGAAAGCGGGAGGAAGTTCTCCACCACTTTTGATGTTTCTTCCATCTGGAGGGAATGAAATTAGTGTAACTCCTGACCTCCCTCCACCTCTTTATTAGCTCTTCCTCAGGGGAGTAATTTATTTGATGGGTAAATTTGAAATGTAAATACCGGGGTCTGCTCTGCGCAGCTTCTCTTCTTCCTCTGGGGAGCTTGCAGCTCACAGGAGTTCCAGTGGTGCTCTGTTCTCCAGGGCGAGCTCTGCTCTGCCCCTGCCCAGGGAAGCCAGCCACGGTCTAGCCCTACCTGTGTAGGCTACATCTGCCCAGTTCTGGACTTCATTTAGCTAAGCTATGCCCTCCAATCTAGTTTTATCAGTAATAATAGTTTAGTTCTCCATGTGCCACTCTTTTGTTTTATTTCTTATTTATACACAACCCAGATGGGAAAGAGAAGTGCTTTATTGGGATCCTCAGAAATTCACAATATACATCCCATTAGATCAGCTGTTGACTAGATGTCCCATTAACCATCTTCAATATACATGACTCAAATGCAAGACTGTCTGAATTCTTATATTTGAAGTCTTTTAGAGGAGGATTTTTTGACAGATCCAGCAGGTAGAAAATCAGTAAGGACATAGTTGAACTCAACAATATCATCAATCTACTGGATGTAATTGACACCCATAGACTATTTCATTCAACAACAGCAGAATACGCATTTTTCTCAAGCTCACATGGAACTGTCACCAAGATAGATCACAGTCTGGGTCACAAGGCACACCTTAAAAAATTTAGAAATAAAAATCATACCATGTCTGTTCTCAGACCACAATGGAATTAAACTTGAAAGCAAAAACAGAAAGATAACTAAAAAATCCCAAAATGTGTGGAGATTAAACAACAGACTTCTAAATAGCACGTGGGTCAAAGAAGAAATCTCAAGAGAAATTTTAAAATATTTTGAATGAAATAAAAATGAAAACATAACTTATTAAAATCTGCAGCAAAATTTTGATGAAGGATGTACTGGAAGCAGGGTTTGCAGTTGTCCATAGTGGGAGGCAAGAGAAAAGTATGTCTACTCCATCTTCCTAGAAGCAGGAGTCTGCAGTTGAAATCCTTTAACCAGTTTTATTTTACCTAGAACAAAATCTGAAGAAACTGTACCATCATGAGATGACCAAAATTTACATTCAAACTTCATTTATCTTCAAGCCCAAATGTTTTGCTTTCAAAGCAGTTGTGACGAAATAAGTGAAAGTCCATCCTAGGTGGGATTGCATTAAATCTATTGATCAACTTGGGAAGAACTGAAATCTTGATAATATTGAGTCTTCCTATCCATGAACGTGGAAATTCTCTCCATTTGTTTAGTTCTTCTTTGATTTCATTCATCAGAGTTTTGTAATTTTTTTCATACAGATCTTACACATATTTCGCTAGATTTATATCTGAACACTATATAAAACAGACCTAAGAAAAGGTGGAGAAGAAGGCAGACCAGCTAGGGACCTTGGGACCCAGGGAACAATGTGGGAGTGAGCTCCTTGAGTTTTCTTTGGCCTTGTGTATCCCAGATATGGAGCCGAAGAAACCAGCAACCTGGAAACATTAAAGAGCTCAGACAAAGAGAGCTCCCAGTAAAATGCTCTGCTAAAAGACCAGGAAAGGAGGGACCTAACAAGACAGAAAACTTTAAAAAAACTAGCCATTCTACTGCAGCCAAACACACAAAATTATGGTCTCATCCCTACCTCCACCGACAAAGTGAGGAGCCCAGACTTCCACAAGGCACCCCGCTCTCCACTGGGCCGAGAAGGTCGAGCAGGGACATTGTACTTGGATGTCAGAGGAGGCCTAGTGGGGAGTTAGAACTTTGGACATCCAGTGATAACAAGGCCACCCTTCCTCAGTGTCAGTGGACACCACAAGGGGTGCTGGACCCCCTTTCCCTCCTCAGCAGTAACAAGCAGGCCCCCTCCTTGAGTGTCAATGCGGGCTGAGTGAGAAACCTGGACTTCTGCTCTGCCTGGCAGTAACTCCTTTCCCTCGCCAGAGACAGCTAGTTAAAGCAGAAGCTTTAGATAAGATCCAGGGTCTCATAACATAATACGAAATGTCCAGGTTTCATCCAAAAAATCACTAGTCACAACAAAGATTCAACTGTGCAGTTACTAAAATCCGAACCAGGAAAGAAATGTCAGGAAGTGCTCACGTGACTCTTCAAGTAAGTATTTAATCTTACAAGTAACTTAGGTTGGAGAAAAATCCAAATGATTACAGTCACTAGTTATTTATTTCAATGTATTTCAGGAATGCTAACAGGGGGAAACAGGCAAAGCCTTATGATTATTAAGCCCTGAGTTTGATGCTGGGCTGAACCTGTAAAAGATAGAGCCGTGGAGAGGAGGGCTTGGAAGGAGAATGAAATGAAAGAACCAGATTATCCAGAGACCCATGAAGAGGCTAGCCGTCTTATTATGAGACTAAAGAGTCCAGATGTACAATGGGACATGTATACCCTGAAATTTTTCTGGAAGTACCTCGAAAATAAAGCTAGCAAGTTTCTTTGGGGTAGGAATATTTTTTAGCTTTTCTAAGAGAAATGTTTTATGTTTTCATAAGTAAATAGATCATCTATTTAGTTGCCCATATCAGTAAAAATGTAAAATGCTCTAAAAATCTTAAAAATTTCCATCTCTAGTGTATATTGTTGGCGCTCATCCCACAGATTTTTGGGCGAATTTTGAAAATTTTTAGAAATAAAAAGATGACATTCTTAAGTAAAAAATATTAAAAGTATTACTAATTCCTTAAATAATTTATTTCATATCACTCCGTTCCCCCAGGTCTGGCATTCATTAGCATTCACATATCTGTAAAAGGGGTATGAGAAACGAATAACTTGTTTAATTGTGTAACCAGGTTTGTCTTTTTTTGATTCCTGAGGAAAAAAATGATTAGATGTGTTTACTTAAGGGTAGGTAGTAACTGGATGCCTGTTGAGTGACTAGATGAGTATCTGAAAGAGTGATGGTTTATGTAAGCTTTGGGTTCTGCCCGACACTTTTGCCCACCCAGAATGCTCCATAAAACCTTCACTCTTGTTCTCCTCAGGATGAGCCTTCCTGAATTTACCATATAAACTTTTAATGAGTGACCTTTTTGTAAAACTCCCTTCCGGATTGGCAAATACAAGTTGATAGAGAACTTTTTTCTTATGGCTTCCTTTTCCTTATATTCCCTCTGCTGGACCTACCGAGGGGGGAAACACACACACACACACACACACACACACACACACGCACACACACCCATACAGAATAAACTCTTAAGCAAAAACCAAAAACAATCAAAAGAGCATTCACAGAAACAGTCTATAGTATTTTTGTACTGTGATTTCAGAATGAAATGAATTTGATTTTTTGTTTTTTTAAATAGTATCTACTTTAGCCTATGTGGGAGTTTTTAGACACCGAACAAAAGTTTCTCATTAAGCACCGGAGCCCACCTAATTGTTGAAATAAGGATAAAGTGATACATAATGATACTTGGAAGCTAAAGGACGAAAGCAATAGGATCTGTTATATTTTGATTGAAAGTCAGCAACTAGAATGCATTAATGCTATTAGCCATCTTTTAGACAATTTTACAAATAGAGGAAATATTTTTACTTGACCACACAAAGCAAATCCACTTAATCCTTGGTGTTATTTCCTTCTTATTGTTTATTTTGTCTTTCCTCTGGAATTTACATGCAAGATGTAGATGAAATTCAAATCTGAATGAATGAAGACTAAAATATGAAAAAATTGTTATTCAATTCTGTTTGATCAGCCATTATTACAGCCCTCCCCCATGTGCATATTTATGAGAAAGAGCAGTGCCATAAAAACAGGGCAATTTGAGAAGCTTTTTGTTGCGCTTATTGCTCTTTAGATACTTTTCAAATATTGAAACAGCAATACAATGCAAATAATACAAGCGTAGTTTGGTTATGCTATTAAAAAGCTATTATGCTCTGAACAAAAGCCATTCCTTTCCCATATACTCTTTAAACAATAAAAATAAATACGTTTTCAATGAGAAACTTATGTGCCCTTATAATTAGAAAACTTCAGTAGTCTTCTAAAAACTTCCAGCAAAATTTAACATTATTTTATAAAGTTTTGGGGAAAAAAATCACTCATAATCTCATTGTCTTGATACAATGTTCATTTTGGCACATTTCTTCCGAGTCTTGACCCCATGCATAGTCATTACTATTTTTCAGGCAAATTGTGTTCTCTTTTTCTTAGCAATGTTTTACCCTAGATTTTACTTTTATACAATTGTCATAATTGTCATTTGTAATAGTTTCAGTAATCTCATTTATGGGAATTTATTGCATGGAAAAAATTCAACAGAAGAAACAAATACTTTATAAAGATGTTCGTGACAGGCTAGTAATAAAATAATGAATACAATCACTGTCACAGGGGTAGTAAATCATGGCCTATAAAAGGTATGGAATATGACGTTAATGCTTTCAACAGTAGCCAAAAAGATGAAGATTCTGATCATGGCTCTTTGGTCAGCTCCAGGGACCCTGATGGTGAAGCTGAGTGTCACAGCAGGTTGAATAATCTTTCAGTGTTCTGTGTTATGTCCCAACAAAAAGCCTCACTTGACAGACAGAATGTGAGGAGAAGACCAACGAGTGAGGGAGCCCCAGGGATGGCCTAACCATTCGTTGGCATTTAGAACAAACCAAGAGTGAAGTACACCCCAAAATTTGGCAGGGCTATAAGCAGAGATGAGTTGGCAAGTTGAAGACGTTATTCTTTCCCATCAAGTTTTTATATACGGAAGGACTGTTGTGCTGAGCTGACTGAGGTCACCTGGCTCTGGAAACCAGAATAGAAGAAAGTAACCTGACAGGCAAAGAAATGGCATGGAGGGACTGGATTAAACTGCGTTGAAACCCTGGATGCAGGCAGCCGGGGCGGAATGGGTCCAATATAGATCAAAATATTCAGCTCCCAGTGCAAATTGCAACTGTGCCTTCAACAGAAAGAGCCAGGATTGTGGTTGATGCCTACAATATCCTTGTAGTTCTCATCTGTGTTCTGTGGGGATAAGGCAGGGCAAATTAGCCAGGTCAAATTGGGACTTTGAGTTTTCATTGGATATAGCTGTCCCACTGGAAACACATTTAAGAAACATTTTAATTTAACCTCATTACCTTTAACTAAGGACCCTCAAAATATGTTAAAATAAAACCCAAAATAAAAATGGATCAGAGTTTTCACGAGTAAGTTTGCTGTTCATTGATACGTCATTAATAAATGTTCCATTTCACTTATTTATGGTAAGTCAAAGGAAAACATCTTGCGTTTTTAATGTCATTTTGAAATGAAATATCAAAAATAATTGAAAATTTCTTTAGTGCAGTCAAATAATTGCCTAAAATGTTGATGTATGCTTCTTTTCTTGGTCTATCCTGTAACCCCTGCCATGTGCTCCCCAGTCAGGCAGCAGGGAAGGAAATACTAACACTTTTCAGTGTTTGGTTATTAGAACAGCAATGCAAGGATTAACAAGTAAGGGGGTTGACTAACAAAAAAGTCTGTGTTTAGTTTCACGTTCTCAAGTACACATTTGACATTCATGGCAGGGACAGTGGTTGAAGAGAAAAAGGGTTTTGAGGTGTAAGAAAATCAGTATGAAAAATCAGTACTCTGACGAACGGAAGGATAACCCTATGCCACCAGCAAGAGGCACAGAAGAATGTTGGACAGATCCAGGTAGCCCACCTACCAAGACTAGATAAAGTTACCACACTTTGGGGGGAGAAGAGATTAGACAGGGAGAGCTGTGGTGAGGGCGTGATATGAGGGAATGAAAGACTCCATCACCAAGCGTGAGGGTACAGGAGTGCGCTGTAACTCTGCTTTGTTTCCTGGTGAGAACTGGGAGAGGGACGGGGTTCCAGATTTCTGCCACATTATGGTGCAGGTCAGGGTGTCTAGGCAAAGTGGCATGAAGAGTATTTAAAACCTTGCCCTGTCCCTGGCATGGAAACAAACAGAGAGAGCTGTTGGACCTGCAGAGCCCCAAGATTAGGACAGTTGTGACACAGAGAAACTGTCAAGGAGTTTAGACTGTAGACCAGATGGGATCATGGGACTATAGATGTCAGCACAGATAGATGTCCCACCCTAGGGACCAGAGTGACAACCAGTAGAAAATGCCAGCACGGTCTGATGACAGCAGGGCCCAGATGCCTTCCAACCTCCACTATGCCTGCATGGTATAGATCCTTCTGTATCTTAGATGCAATCTTGGAGAAATGGAAAAGGGATGGGAAAACATTCTGAATTGGCTAGGGAAATTCTACTTAATTTTATGTCATTAATGGAATGAGGGCTCAAGAAAGAAAATAAGTTTAGTTATAGAAAAATAAATATTTTTTTGCCCACCTGAGTTTGCAGCCTGAGATTCAATGTCTCTTCATAATTATTAGCATAAAGACCCAGTCAAAAATTTGTATCAGAACCTTACACATTCAAATAAAATGAAATATCTTAAAATACCACATATAAAAGTTTAAATATCAACCTGTAGAGGGAGGTTTTTATTTTATAGATGAGTTCCATCAAGATTTAATACATTTGGAAGGGGTTCCCACTCTAATTTCAACAGCGTCCTTGTGACGTAAATGTCAGTGCTGTTACAGTAGTTTCCTTTGCGGAGAAAAAATATTGTTACATAAAACTAAGTTTAAATGAGGACCTTGATTCAGAGAAGCCAATGGGTTAGAACTGTGCTTTTTCCCCTTTGTGAGAAAAAGAGTCTCCCCAATACTGGGTCCCTGTTAAGCTGACTCTGTATCTGGTTCTTAGAGAAGAGCCTTCTATCTAGACCACGGAGGTGTTAATCCAGCTGTCTCATTTCTACAATCCCCCGCCATAGCTAATTGGTCCAAAGGTGCACAATTCACCCAGGCTGGGCCAATCGGATTCTCTCTTCTGGAAAGTCAAGACTTAAAATACAGAGGCTAGGAGATTTGGTAACTTAGACACTGTAAATTCATGTGGTGAGATTCTCAGAGAAGGTCTGACTGGAGACTTAAAAGCTTGGTTTTCAAGAATCTTTGGCTTTCATGAGCTTTTCTAAAATCTTTTCATCATTTTTAAGTTAGCTAGATTGGTTTCTGATACTTAAAACCAAGAGTCTTTTAACTCCTGCTTACAACGGTATCCTCACTTAATGAAATGAAAGAAATCTACGTTAGGCAACGAAGCCCTACTACAATGTCCTGGGTGACATCAGAGGGTCTTGTCTCGCATGTGGGTCTCTATTTCCCTGACTTTTTCATATCCCACTTCAAACATGTACAAAGCACAAACAATACAAAGTGTTCTTTCTGAAATCAGCTCACAAAGCTTCTCGAGCCAGCCCTATATGACCTAGCTCTTGTCTTGTTTTTTAAGAGAAAAGACATAATTTTATTTTCTATTCAGTTTATTCTTTGACAACCACAATTACTTACCAATGACATGTACGTACCTGTTGGGTGCTACCCAACTTCTTAAACCGTGGAATCGGATTCAACACTACCACTCTTGTTTCCTGTTCTGTATTGATTTTTCAAGTGGTGCATGCTTATGTTTGTGTGTGTGTTTTGTGTTTTTTTTGAGGAGGATTAGCCCTGAGCTAACATCTGCCACCAATCCTCCTCTTTTTGCTGGGGAAGACTGGCCCTCAGCTAATATTCTTGCCCATCTTTCTCTACGTTGTATGTGGGATGCCTGCCACAGCATGGCTCGACAAGCAGTGCGTAGGGCCACACCTGGGATCCCGAACCAGCAAATCCCGAGCTGCTGGAGCAGAACGTGCGAACTTAACTGCTGCACCACCCGGCTGGCCCCCATGCTTATTTTTTATCACAGCCATCACTGAAAACAGCTTCCCAAAAATACGGTGTCATGGGAAAAAACAGTGTGATCTAAGGTTGAGGTTATGCAGCTACTTTGAATGAATAGTTTGTGCACTGTCTGATAAATGTTGCTGTTTCTCTCAAAAATTTAAATCAGCCTGTGGCCCCCCTGTGAGTTGGCTGCAGTACCCTGGGATTTTAGCTCTGCTAATTTTTGTTTTATATATTGTGAAAGTAGGTCACTGGACGTATAGTACTATTATTATTATTACTATTAATTTTTGCTGAGGAAGTTTTGCCCTGAGCTAACATCCGTTGCCCATCTTCCTCTTTTTGCTTGAGGAAGATTCGCCCTGAGCTAGCATCTGTGCCAATCTTCCTCTATTTCGTACGTGGATCATCACAATAGCATGGCCACTGACAAGTGGTATAGGTCCATGCCTGGGAACCAAACCTGGGCCACTGAAGTGGAGAGCCCCGAATTTAACCACTAGGCCACGGGGCCAGCCCCAACGTATAGTATTATATTTGTTATGGTGCTCATAGTGCATTGGATACTTTATCTTTATGAAAAATCTCGGTCTCCAAAAATACTTCTTGCCTTAAAGTACACATTGTTTGGTATGAGCATTTCCCAAAACTTGTCTGTGTGTTTTAGTGAAACTGTTCTTGACAGTATTTTAAACCTACTCTAGAGAATATTTATATCTACTGATGTGTTTCCTTATAAGAAAATGTATAGCACATCCTCCTGCATGGGTCTGCTTTTTTGGTTCTCTGCTCTGTCCTCTGGGGTGACCCATCTGGGAGCAGCGGTCTGATGCCTTGCCCTCATCTCAGCCAATCTTCTTACTTTTGATTTGGTCTCTCTTTCCTTTTCTCTCGGACTTTAAACATACTATTTAGGTAGAAGGGAAGAAAATGTAAGTGTCTCACTTATAAAGTTTTATTTATAAAATGTGAAAATTTGCAGAGTGAAGTGTGAGCTGCTTGATTCCTGTCTGACATGCAAAGAGCTTTGAAGTCCTCACTCCTGTCCTCACAACAAGAAAAAGCTGAACGAACTGAAAAGGAACAACTCTTCTTGGATCCGTCAGAGGATTGAGGTCACAGAGCAAGACACCCTAAAAACTGGAAAGATGGGTGAATACAGAGAATAGTAACTTAATGGGAGCAGAAGGCAGTATGAGGGTAGGAAAACGTAAACTATAATTGACAGATTGCTGGAAGCTCGGTGTGGATGAGCCCAAGAGTGGTTTCGGTGGAGGCATTAAGGGTCTATGTCAGCATGTTCTTGTATACTTTTATATATGTTTTATGTATATTTATTTTATATTTACATATGTTGCCCACTGTTTGTAAGTATTTCTCCCCCCTATTTACTCTCTCCCATTCACTCCCATTAATGTACAGGACCCCTCATAGCCTCACTCTCTTCCTTTGTGACTATACATCCAGAGACAGGAAAAGAGAGCTGTTCCCCTGAGATGTATTTTAAAACTCCTCCAGAGGCCCCTCAGAGACTTTCTGTCACCGCTCTTTTCCATTCCTAAACCAATCACTGTCGAGGGCAATATAACGATTGCAGCTGAGGCTAACAAGATAGGGGAAATATCCAGCTCCTCTAAAGCATACGGCCTGCCAAAATGTGGATTAGGCTAGTTTATCTCCGAAGAAAGTGGAACGGGGAAGAGAGGACTTGCCACAAACCTTGTCTACCTCACAAGATTGTGATGGAGATGAAACAACATAAAATATGTGAAAGAACAAAAAATGTAAGACTTTATTAGGTTGAGAAGCTTGAAGAATAAAATATGGGATATTTCCTAACTACTAGCTTGCCAGTTTTCAGGGACAACTATGAACAATATTAAAAAGATTAATATTTTTATAGACATGTTCTGTGAAAAACTGACATTTGAAATGTGCCTTATTCAATAACCACTGTCCAGAATCCAGTGGAATCTAGGATCTATGGGAAGTCTGTGAGAAGAAAGAAAGTCCCTAGAATTTCTGCTGCTTTAATAATGTGAAAGAAAGTTGCTGGCATTCTACTAGGTTTGGAAACTGAAGTGTTAGACTAAATTTTCTGTTTCTCTTTGTGATCTTGGAAAAATAAAACTTAGGAAGGAATTTCATAAGATACTTAAGAGGCTTAGATTTCTATAGGGAATATCTTTCCTATAAACATTGTCAAATTATTTTAAAAATTAGCTTTGAGTTTACATTTTAGTGCTTTCTTTTGGCAAATATTACCATGAACAAAAACCTTGATGACAAAACTCATCGGTATGAAGTCTTCTAGGAAAGATTACATTGGTCAAATAATCTGAACAAATCAAAACATTATATTATATGTAGTAATTATATAATTACTAATTGGTAACGAAAAGATCATTATAAGTGTAATAAATTTTAAAAATATTTATGTTGGTGAAATCAGAACTTTTATTTTAGTAATGAAATGTTGTTTAAAGATTTAATTTGTGTTACATATAAATATATCTACTGAGAGTGATTTTCTATTGTGGCAAGAGAAATTTTTTTTCCAGGGGAAGATTTGCCCTACGCAAACATCTATTGCCAATCTTCCTCCTTTTTCCTTCCTTCTCCTGACCCCCCGAAAGCCCCAGTACATAGTTGTGTATAGTTGTAAGTCCTTCTAGTTCTTCTATGTGAGCTGCCACCACAGCATGGCTACTGACAGACGAGTGGTGTGGTTCCACACCTGGGAACTGAACTTGGGCCACTGACATGGAGCAGATTGAACTTTAACTGCTAGGCCATCAGGGCTGGCTCAAGAGAAATTTTTGATACGTTTCTTTTACCTTGAAGTCAGAACCGTGTTCCTGGACTTGATAGTGTTATTGTCAATATTACAGAACTACAAGGCATTTTGATGCAGGAGAAAAGAATGGAAAAAAATATTATAAACATTTTATAATAGAGTTTTATAAAAAAGTGGTGGCTGAGAATGAGGGACTGTGGTAAAATTGAGCAAACTTATATAACTTGTCCACATGTTGTCTCTATTTAAAATTTGAGATCATAAAATAAATAAATAAAACCTCTTACCCTCTGCTAGGTCCATAGCTGCTGCTTCTTCTTCTTCTTTTTTTTTCTTTTTAGGAAGATTAGCCCTGAGCTAACATCTGCCACCAATCTTCCTCTTTTTGCTGAGGAAGACTGGCCCTGAGTTAACATCTGTGCCCATCTTCCTCGATTTTATATGTGGGATGCCTGCCACAGCATGGTTTGATAAGCCTTGCGTAGGTCTGCAACTGGGATCTGAAGTGGCGAACCCCGGGCCGCCAAAGTGGAACATGCAAACTAACTGCTGCAGCACGAGGCTGGCCCCTTCTTCTTATTTTTTAAATAGGGAGAGGAGGTAGAGGAAAGCAGTTACAGATGGAGAAAAGAGCCTGAGCAATGGTGAGAAGGTGAGAGAAAACAATACATGTGAAAAACTCAAGAAGTTTAGTGTTGCGGAGCAGAGTCAGAGGGAGCGTGTAATGGGAGAGGAGCCTGGAGACTTCAGCAGGGACAGATGATGAAGTCATAGTACGAGAGATGGGAACCAGGAGAGCTGGAAGAGGTCAAGACATGGGAGGGTGGAGGAGTGAGGAGACTCCTGAAGGATCGAGTTTCCTAGTAGGATAGTGGGTGATGGAATCAAGATCCCAGGTGGTGGACTCTTTGCGTATGGATGTAGGAGAACCTGTAGAGGTTGAGCAGGTGCTTGCTCGATGCCTTTAATCTCCTCATTTACAGGAGACACTTTTCCAAATTCTAGTATACTTACTGAGGGTAATAATTTTAAGTGGTGTGTGGATGAATATTTTTAGTAGTTGTGTTATAGACAAGATACCTCGTATAGCACAATTGAGACCTTCTAGATATTATCGCTAATAAATAAATAAAAAATTAAAGACACAATGATTTAAAGAAAAATATTAAGTGATAGTTCCAGGGTAAATGATTAGGGTAAAAATCATGAAGATGTTGGTGAATGGTGGAGGTTGGGGAAACTGGATACAAGAGGCGAAGTGAGGTGTTGAGAGAAAAGAGCCCAGGAAGGAGTGGGGCTTGAGGGGTGTGGTGAAGGTGTGGAATAGACACTGAAGGGGTGAGCCATGGAGTTCTAGGACAATGGAAAAATTAATAAGCAGTGTGGTGGGCCCAGCTGAGGCTGGAGACATAAGACTGTGTACTCTAGCCAATCTGTTTGGTTTTAAGATTTGTCCCAGCAGCTCAGCCACCTGCAATAAGGACTAAGAAGGCAGCCTGGATCCAGGGTGGGGTTTTGTGGGAAGAGTTTGCGTGAGGGTTGGAGATGTAGGGAAGTTGAGGGAACCTTTGAGAAGGTGATCCAAGTGATCAACTACACAGTGTAATTCCACTTCTGGATGTATACCCAAAAGAATCAAAAGCAGGGGACACAAAGAGCTATTTTCACACTCATGTTCATAGCACCATTACTCACAGTAGCCAAAAGGTAGATGAAACCAAATGTCCATTGACAGATGAGTGGATAACAAAGTGTGGCATATATAAATACAGTGAAAGATTATTCAGCCTTAAAAAGGAATGAAATTCTGATGTATGCTACAGCATGGATGGACCTTAAAAACATTATGTTAAGTGAAATAAGCCAGACACAAAAAGACAAATATTGTATGATTCCACTTATGTTAATACTAGTGTTGAAGGAGGTTATCAAGAGGACATGACACTGACAGGTGGGCTCTTTTAAAGGCATTAAGCCTATGGCTTGGACTATGGAAAGCCGAAGGATGGACAGTCATGAATAAGCCCACGTAGGGTCAAGATACATGGAAAGACATTTGGGTTTGCCTACAAGATCCTGAGGCATTCTTCACTGTCTTCCACATTCTGGCTGACAAGGTGCTGCCACCCTGGCAATCAGGAAGCTGATATGATACCTGATATGGCTCAGGTATGAGCCATAAGCACCTGATCCTTCAGTAGATACAGCGAATTGGGTGTCTAGAAAGAGCTACCACCATAGCGCCCAGGTGGCATATTGATGAGGTTGCCAGATTGCCTTTGAAATACAATGACTTGGTTAATACAGTAACAGCATGTCCTGTGTGTTCTAAATAGTGCCCAAGGCAACTGCCAAAGGAGTCTGGGGCTATTCACAAGAGTTCCCAACCAGTGAGGAATTGGCAAATTGATTATGTCAGCCCCTCCCTCCAAGAGAGGGTACTAAATATGTTGGTTTGTGTGGACACTTTGCCTAACCCAAGCTTTCCCCTGTTGCCATGCAAACCAGGCTGCCACTATTAGAGGATTAGAGAAGCTGAGTACCATGTACCTCATCAAATAGACAGTGATTGGAAATCACAGTTTCAAAGGTCATGATGTGTAAGACTGAGCAAAAGAACATGACATTGAATGGAGGTTCCATCTCCCCCATAACTCACAAGCAGCAGGGTTGGTAGAAAGGAAGAATGGAATATTAAAGCAACAGATTAAATCACTACGAAGTAAAACTACCTTGGCTGGGTGGACTAAAGTATTACCCCAGGCTTTGATACATTCAAATGATCAATCGGTAGGGCCTGTTGCTCCATATGCCAGACTGGGGACCCCTGCAAGACATCCAGTGCTGTAAAGGTATGGAAGTCTCAGGAAACAGCCTTTTCTCCAACTCTCACAGTGATCAATGTGCTATGCTGCGAGAACATGAAGCCCCATCATGACTGAGACAGGTTTATCTACTGGGATTTGCAATGGGTGTCCCACTTTGCACTCCTAGGTGAGAGGGAACTACTTAATCACCACCGGGGTCCTATTGTCAGGCTGCTGGTCAGACCTATTGAAACGCACTATACCTGGAATGGAACATACACCATTGAAAGAGGGGAGAAGGTGGGGGTCCTGGTCTGACATATCCTGCCTCCACTCCATCTCCTCACACCTGACAGTGCTGCCTCCCCCTACCAACATGCAAGGTATGCACAGCCAGGTCAAGTTCTTAAGGCTGCAGCCACATTAAGATCTAAGGATCAGGCCACAAGTGTAATTCTTGTAGAAGGGGAAGTGCTTCCCACACAAATTCCTACTAAATATCTGTCTTTTCGACCTCAGAATTCTGCTTCTCCCATGGTGGTTGGTCATGGGATGGGCACCTGATGGAAGTACTTTACTACAGTGGGCCCACTCATATGCCCAGCAAAGGGATCAATCCAGCTGTTGGGTGTGTGGGCAGCTGCCCCTCTCTAGCTCGTCAAGATTGTCAAGGTAGGTATCACTACTCTAGGGAAGCGATTGGAAGGTCCTAAAGCAGTACCTTAAGGAAGAATAAGCTAGGACTAGCACTCTTAATTCATCTGACATTGCCAATACTGATCCAGAAACCTGGCCTGTGGCACAGACTGTCAATAAGACTGGGCATGGGTATTTCTGTTAATCAAACTACACAGGCAGCCTATCAAACTGCTGAATGGAAGGGTCCTAAAAATACAAGCATCAGAGCCATGGCTGTGTACACTCAGATTTGGGATGGGACTATGTGGCTCATCCTGGGTTATGGACATTTGGACATCTGGGTAGCCCTATGTTGGGAACAGAGAAATCACTCCAAACAGAACCACCCCAACTGTACCAGCGATATAGGATGGATATCATTACAACTGTGTAGTAATTCTGTTACATTGAAGGATAATAACTGGTTTGGCACTAACTGGTCTCATGGCCAAGGTATTTATTGGGTAGCCCTGAATGGGATTCAATAGTTGTGTGGCACAAATCTTTGGCTGTTGCTTCCACCTGGGTGGTTGGGCCGCTGCACCCTGGGTTTTCCCTGGGCACAGGGGAAAATCTGCCCCATGACAACAAAAATTGCCAGGCTCCTTCTCCTCAAGGCCAGATGGGCATATTCTCTTGTCCAGTGGTACGATCATTTAGCTACCATCTTTATCCCCTCTATTGGCTTGGAGAACATAACAGCACACAGAGAAGCCCTTACTAAATTCACCCAGCAAGCCTTAAATGATAGCCAGCAATGCCTGTCTTTACTGAACACCAAAATGTCTCTAAAAAGAAAAGCTGTCTTCCAAAATGGGATGGCCTTGGACATTATCACTACCTTTCAAGGAGGCACCTGTGCCATTATCCAAACATAATGCTGTGTGTCTGTATCTGATGAGTCTGCTAATGTATCATCTTTATTAAATCACAGGAGGACACAGGTGAACGCCGAGTGGTCCGACTCCCACCCAGCCTAGGGAACCCAATAAATCAACAGTTCAGCTCATGGGGCTCTTAATGGAAAAAACTGTTACTTATTTTGGGAATCTGTGTTTTTCTCTTGCATGTGCCTATGTCGTTGCTGTGGTATCTGCCTCCAGTGCAGCCAGAGATCCACCAAATGAACCACCTCCATGCTAAGGAAGCCCCTTGCTGACTGTTCAGGGCACATTGCGGAAGTGGGGCGTGGTAAGATCGTAAGCCGGTAACGGAGTGGAACATTGAAGGAGGTCATCGGGAGGACGTGACCGCCAGCTGACCCGAGATGGGCAATCGGAGGCTCCGCACCGCCTCTCCTGTTCGTCGAATGTACATTCCGCCCACCGCTTCCATAGTGGGAGCCATTTTCAAGGACACAGACTTGAGAGCAATGTGTTGTTGAGGCCAACTGGACGGCATAGGCGACTGAACCCCATTAAGGCCTCCAGAGACTTTTAAGATTCTGGCGGGCGGATGTGGACATCTCATCTTGCAGCACGCAAGACAAGACTCACAAGTAAGTTCCCTTGCTTATGAAACCTGCCACGTACCAATGTGGAGCGGTCTGCGTCTTTCTTCAGTCTCTCCTTGCCCTCCGTGTACACGGATCAGTTTCAGATTTCACCCTGGAAGCTCCCGAGTTTGTGAACAAACACGTAGAATAGCGAAGTTGATAGAGACAGAAAGTAGAATGGTAGGTACCAGGGGCAGAGGGGAGTGGGGGGGAGTTATTGTTTAATGGCTATGGAGTTTCGTTTTGGGATGATGAAAAATGATGGTGATTGTTGCACAACATTGTGAATGTACGTAATGCCATTGAACTTAAAACGATTTAAAATGGTAAACTTTATGTTATGTATATTTTACCACAATAAAAACCCCCAGATTTTGAATGTGTTAATTCAATAAGAAATAACCAGGGGCTGGCCCGGCAGCGCAGCAGTTAAGTTCGGATATTCTGCTTCAGCGGCCCGGGGTTCGCCGGTTCGGATCCCAGGTGCAGACATGGCACGGCTTGGTAAAGCCATGCTGTGGTAGGCTTCCCATATATAAAGTAGAGGAAGATGGGCATGGATGTTAGCTCAAGGCCAGTCTTCCTCAGCAAAAAGAGGAGGATTGGCAGCAGTTAGCTCAGGGCTATTCTTCCTCAAAAAAAAGAGAAAGAAATAACCAACACAGTAACATAATATTTGAAGTCTTGTAGACTGTGTCTTTCTCACTTGTGCCCCTGAAACAGCCCTGACCGTGCTGAGGGTCTCACAAGATCTTTCAGGAACTTAACTCCCTCTGCTTCTCAATTGACTCCTCTCTCAGAGAGACTTGGAATCAGGTCTGGGGTGTGTGACAGATGCCAGTCCTCATTCAGTATCTCTTCCCCTCTTCTCAGGCGCCTCACCCCACTGAAAACATAACTTCTGCCTCCTTCTTTAGCTGCGTCTCTTGTCCCCCCCTTCACAAGAAAAGCTACAAGACCACATACTAATCAGTTCAAGTAAATAAGTGTCCACAAGGGTTGCCAGCTCTCCAATTCAGGATCCAAGTTTGAGCCAGGAGGGACTAACTAGTAGAATAAATAATATAGATCATATTATTCTGAAGTTAGCTTTTTACTTTGTGTATATTCCCCTTATAGGAAGCTGGTGGAAAGGAGGGGTCATGTCTTACTCAATTGTGTATATTCCCAGGGCCTAACACTGTGCCAGTCACGTGGGAATAGGCATTGAGCAACTTTGTCTAGCTGAACTGGGAATATTCAAGCCAATTAAACCAATTAAACTCACATTTACTAAGTACCCATATTAGTTATCTACTGCTGTGTAACAAATTACCTCAAACTTAGTGGTTTAAAACAACAATATAATTATATATTATCTTTTACAATTTTGGTGGGTCATAAATTTTGGCATAGCATGAGACAGATGGCTTCATAATGACTGGGGGCCCAGGCAGAAGACTCAGAGGCTTGGGGCTGGAATCTTCTGCATGCTCATTCACACACATGTCTAGTGCTTGACATTGGTGTGACCATGTGTGGCTTCTCCATGTGGCCTGGGCTTCTTCCCAAGATGGTGGCTGGGTTTCAAGAGTAAGAATCCTAAGAGAGAGAGAGAGGCACAAGCCACGTATTGCCTTGTGTGACTTGGCCTCAGAAGTCTAGCAGTGTCATTTTTGCAATACTTGGGACAGCTACAAGGTGTGCCTAGGCTCAAGGAGAGGGAACGTAGACCCTAATGGAGGTGTGTCAAGGTCACTTTGTAAGTAGAGCATGTAGGATGGGTTATATATTAAATGTGGTCATCTTTGGAAAATACATTTGCCACAGTGCCTATAATGTGTCAGGCACTGAGTTAATGCCTTTTCCTAGGCTTTCTTTAGAATATCCCTTTAAGTTCTTTTAGATGATTGAATAGAAATCAATGACAGCAGCATTCTTTTGTTCTTGTTCTACTTCATGTTCTCATAAATCTAAAAAAGCAGAATATCATTGGTCGTATTTTTCATGATTCAAGGTTGATTTACCTGTTAATTTGTTTGTTCAACAAGTATTTATAGAATACCAACTGCCAGGCACTAAAGTTAGATGCTGAGGAGAGAGGTGAACAAAACAGAAATGGTTTCAGCCTACACGAAAATTGTGGTCTGGTTGGCAATGGGAGAAAGCATTGTGGCCATCATTTTATTTAAGGGCAGAGTCAAGGCAGAGTCAAATAATAGAATCATAGGTTGATAAGAGTATAAAAGACTTTCTTGAGGGCTACCTTTCTTGGTGGGCCATGGAGACCAGATAGTTGGCCATTCGAATTTTAAAGTTATCCAGGATATAAAAGAGGAAGTTTCTGGTGATAAAGCCTCATGGCAATTTAAGCTCATTTTTCTCTTGTCTGGTCTTCTTTGAAGCCACAGAACGGGTCAGTTCTCTCCTTACAAAAACTTGTTATATATTAAGTAACTGTTAATGAGTCACTCAATAGCTTTTCCTTTTTCTGAACTTCTCAACTTTGTAACTTTTCTTCATAGGGGTATTGTCTATTCTGTGATCATTTTAATAGTCTGTCTTCTTTCTGCATACAGTGTTTTAAATAAAGCCAAGAAGTCATGAGAGTGAAAATAACTGGTGGGCCTACAAATGTTGTATTTCTGTGAGTACACACTGATATAAAGGACTTTTAACGTGACACCACACTATTTGTAGTCATGAAGTTCATTGACTCTTCTATTCCTCTTCTTTCTACTGTGGGTTCCAACTCATGTTTCTATCCTTGCTCTAGCTAATGCTGTGTTCTTAAATGTCCTTCAACCCCACCATCGGAATTAACACTTAAACAATTGAAATAGGCTCTGGCATCCTATTTTCTTATTTTGATACTTTAAATATTTTGGCATCTTTTCTGCCCTAGGATTAAATATTTGAATTTAATGTATTTAGACAAACCAGTTCTAAACACTCCTGGATCTAGTTTCATTCATTCAGCAAATATTTATTGAGCACCTTCTATGAGCCAGGCAGTGTGCAAGGTGCTAGGGGTCTCGTGCTCAGCAAAACCAGGCATAGTTCCTTGGCTTCTCAGAATCTAGTGTCTGGTAGGGAAGCTAGTTATTAACTGAATTACAGACCTTCCAAGAAAATGCTTAATAAGAGGCAGAACTGTGTACTGTTATGGAAAGATCTGAGGGTTGGGGCAGAGAACCTGATATTTTAGATAAATAAGCCTTTAATTTTAGAACAGTTTTAGATTTACAGGAAAATTGCAAAGACAGTACAGAGCATTCCCATAATACCCAGCACAGTTTCCCCTATTACTCACATCTTATGTTAGTATGGTAGATTTTTTACAATTAATGTACCACTATTGATAGATTATCACTAACTGAAGTCCGTAATTTATTTAAATTTCCTTAGTGTTTGCCTAATCTCCTTTTTCTGCTCTAGGATTCCATCTAGAATACCATGTTATATTTAGTCATCATGTCTTCTTATGCTCCTCTTGGCTGTGACACTTTTTCAGACTTTCCTTGTCTTTGGTGACCTTGACAGTTTTGAGGAGTACTGGTAGGGTATTTTGTAGAATGTTCCTCAGTTGAAATTTGTTTGATGCTTTTCTCATGATTAGACTGACATCATGGGTTTTGGGGAGGAAGGCCACAGAGGTAGAATACTGTTCTCATCATGTCAAATCAAGGGCACACGCTATCAATATGACTTATCACTGTTAATATTGACCTTGATCGCCTGCCTGAGCTTGTGTTCATCAGGTTTCTCCACTCCTCGCCCCCTCCTCCCCCGACATTCCCTGCTGTGCTCTTTGTAAGGAAGTCACTATGCACAGCCCCCACGTAAGAAATGGGGAGTTACGTTCCACCTCCTTGAGGGCAGAGCATCTCCATAAATTACTTGGAATTTTTCTGCATGACAGATTTGTCTTTTCTCCCCTGGAAAGTTTATTTTAATCACCAGTTTGTTGTCTCCCAGCCATGTGACCTCTGGCTAGTCACTTTACCTGGATGAGTTTGTTTCCTTATCTTTAAAATCTGTCTTCTTCACATAAATTTGTGAGACGTGGGAGGCCACAATGCTTTGTGCTTTATAAACTGTGACTATATAAAGGGCGTAGTACTTTTTCTCTCAGTTTAGATTTCTTGTCCCCCAAGAGAGCCTTTCCTGGAGGTTATCTATGAGGTGCTTTCCACTGTCAGTGACAGTGGAGCAGCCACTGATGGAGGAGGAACTATGGCCTTGCGGGGAGCTGGCTTGGGACAGACCCTCAGGCCCTAGTAGGGAGTTCTGTATTGCTTTGAATTCCTTTCCTTCCTGCCAGGAAAGCTCCCCCTCTGAGGTGATTGCTGCCGTTGGGATTACCCAATATAGCTGTTTTAAGGCTGTTAACCAGGTCAGAGGTATGAGGGAAAAAAAGGGCTTTTTCCAATCAGGTAACATGAAGCTCCTCTGAGGTCAGGAGCATTTTGGTCCCAGCATTGCAGTTGCTGACACCTTCCCCTGTACCCTCTGGGGCTCCCTCTCTCTTTGCTGCTCCTTTCGACTGGGAAGAGGATTTTGGTTTCAGTTTTGTGCAAGTTCCTGATGCAGGTGCAGCTTGTGATTAGGATGATCGTTGTTCTAAAAGACACTTGAAAGTCAGGTTCGAACAAGGCACACGCACGTTCTTTGCAGAGGATGTGAAGCCTGTTGCCTGGAAGCCTGCCTGCCAGAACAAGATCCTTCTGCACACACCAGAAACAATCTGCTATTGTCTCCGGGGAGAAGACGGTGCCAATAAAAAATGAAAACTCCAGCCAAGAGGAGGAACACCGCATTAACTGCTTCACCACTAAAAGTAATTACGGGAAGGGAGCGAGAGGGTAAACCCCTCTCCTTTGTTTTTAGCTTGCAAAGGCACTCAGAGCACAGATGTGGTGACCAGAGCAAAGCCTGTCGTCGGTCCCAGAACAATGAAGCGACTGGTTCACTCCCGTGTGTGCACTTGTCGGCGGCAGAGCTCTCCCTCGCTTGAGAGCCAGCTTGATGCTGCCCGGGAGAAAGCCGGGCACCCCCTCAGTTTCCCTTCTGCTCTTAGTCTTGGTCCCAGAGCTGATAATTAGGAATAGTCCTGTGCCAGGGCTTAGGGGAGGGTAGGGGGGAGTATGCGTGGCTTTTAGGACATTTTAAGGGAAAAGGATAAAATGCAGTATCCGTGGAGGAAATCTGGGAAGGCGAAACACAGGAGAAAAGACCAAAGCAAGTAAACTGAATTAGGTAATGGGGAGGCCTGTCTGAATTTTATTAATTCTTTAATTTGGGACTTAGTGAGTGTAGGGCAGGAAAAGACAGGAGAGGGAATAAAATTCTCAATGCTCCCTGTCCTGTGTTCTCCCCTAAACTCCGGTTAATAAAACTAAAGAGACACTAATGAAATCTATGTAGGAACTCCATTTTCTTTCTTCCCACAGCCTGTGTCAGGGTCTGACCCCCACTGCAACTCACAGGAAACTCTGGTGATATTCAGAGACCCCTCTCTTTCACCTGACCGTTAACCCAGGCTCCCCCATCTCCTTTCCTCACACACAATTTGGCTGTACTCTTCAAAAATTCAAGTACTGTGCAAGAATTCAGGACTCTGGGAGTTTTGGGAGATACTGGCTTCATCTGAGTGATCACTTGGGGGTGAAGGAATGAGGCCCTGAGCGACGGTCAGAGTTCCCTCCTCTTACTCCAGGTTTCTCCACACAGAACAACAGCCTCCAGAGGAGGCCGTTTCTGAGTTACCGAGATTCCTCGCCAGGTCCCGTTCTAGTTTCATGAGGTGCAAGTTTGTCTGTCAGCCTTTGTGAACTATCTGTGGCAGGGGGAAAAATCTGCCTTTGTTTTAAAGTTTGGGTCTGATAACATCAATATCTGAATCACTGCTCAGTCTGGTTCTACTATGGCGTTTTTTTTCTTAGTCTCTCTGGGTGTGTCTGCTAATCTTCCAGGGAAGACTGGACTGTGTACGAAAAATTGTAGGTCTAGATGCTCTTCTCTTTTTTCAGAGAGAATGTTGTTCAGCTTCTGGAAGGCAGTTAGTATAGGAGCAGATCGCCTTAATCCCATCAGGGAGCAAGCTGATTTGAGCCAGCATCTCAGTCTTTAAGGCTCTGACTATGTGGGGTTGGCCCTTACTTCTGAGGTGTAGGAAGTCTCAGCTGAAATCCTGGAATGTTTGCCCGGGCACCTCCACTTTGGCGGCCCCTACCCTCCATTTCTTTTTTATGTCCCCAGCACATTGAGACTGCCAAAAGCTGTGCTTAGCATCTCAGCCTCTTAGGGAGCATTTGCAGGATCAGCTTCTCTCTGTCGGCCCACACCACAGACAAATGGATGGCTGTCTCAAGAGGAAAAGGGGCTTGGACAATCAGGCTGATTTTCCCATGTTTGTCTTCTCTCTAGGATTTTGGTTTCTTACATCTTGGGTCTCTTGACAGTCTTGAACTCGTTTTGGATTCTCCAGTCCCAGGATCCTGCTAACAGCTACACTCGGTTTCTCTGCACCTCAGGAGCCACTTTCTGCCCAGCTTCTCTGCCTCTCTGCCCAGGCTCAATTCATTTTCCTTCTTTTAAGGGCTTTGACCCTCTCAAGTTTTTGGCTACTTTCACAGTTCTTCAACAACATTAAATAGAGGTCTGTGTGTGTGTGTGTGTTTGTGTGTGTGTGTTTCGTTCTGCTTTTCTGGCTTTTCTAAGTAGGAGAATTGGTCTGCTTTAAGCCAGATAGCTAAGCCTTGCCCTTGTTTTAAATGCCACTGGTGGAAATGTTCCACAGTTTTCTTTTCTTCTCCCTTATTTTGAGCCTTTAGTTTTAATCCAAGGTTCAAAAATAATACTTGCGTGACTTGACTTACAGTCTAAATGTAATAGCTTTCGTATTTGGGATTGTGTTTGTGTTTCTAAAGAACAGGAGTTCATATTTCTTGCTTCTCCCGTTGTGACTTACAGAATAGGTACTCTAGAATAACAGTCGAATAAATGGAGTTTATAGTTACCATCTTCCTGGCAAGAAATCCTCCCCCCCCACCCCCCCACGTAGGGAATCCAGCTGAATCATTCAGGGTGTCAGCCAGACAGAGATTTCCTGCTGAGATAGGACAGACCATCTGCGTCTCGCTTGAGCAAAAGAGAAAGGAAGCCAAAAGGCAGATCGCTTCAGTTTCTTCAGCTGTAAAATGAATAGGGTCACTCCAAATGATCTCAGAGTCCTTTCTGTTAGTGAACCCACCCTTACTCTTTGGTCCTTTATTAAGAATTTTGTTAAATTCTTAAGAAAGTGCTACAGCTAGGGGCTAGCCAGGTGCCATAGTGGTTAAGTTCATGTGCTCTGCTTTGGTGGCCCAGGGTTCGCGAGTTTGGATCCCAGGCATGGACCTACGCACCTCTCATCAAGACATGCTGTGGTGGCATCCCACATACAAAATAGAGGAAGATTGGCACAGATGTTAGCTCAGGGACAATCTTCCTCAAGCAAAAAGAGGAAGGTTGGCAACAGATGTTAGCTCAAGGCCAATCTTCCTCAAGCAAAAATAAGAAGATTGGCAACAGATGTTAGCTCAGGGCCAATCTTCCTCAAGCAAAAAGAGGAAGATTGGCACACATGTTAGCTCAGGACCAATCTTCCTCACACACACACACACACACACACACACGCACAATAAATAAATAAAGTGCCACCTCTGCACCGTTGTTTCCTCAGGCCACTCACGTGCTCAGTGCATTCTGTGAGAAGGGAGACTGAAGTCCGAGTGCTGATTTTTGCGTTAACTCTGTTCGCCACCTTATTAGTTTCTTGGGGCTGCCATGACAAATGATCACAAACTGGGTGCCTTAAAACAACAGAAATTTATTCTCTCACAGCTCTGGAGGCCAGAAAGTCTGAAATCAAGGTGCCAGCAGGGCCGGATCCTTCTGGAGGCTCTGAGGCAGAACCATCCGTCTGGTGCCTCTCTCCCTGCTTCTGGTGGCTGCCAGCAGTTCTTGGCATTCCCTGGCTTGCAGATGAATCATTCCAATCTTCCTCCGTCTTCCCATCTCTGCCTTCTCTTGTGTCTGCTTCTCTTATAATGACACCAGTCACTGGATTTAGGACCTACCCTAAATCTAGGTTGACTTAATCTCCAGATCCTTAGCTAGTTACATCTAAAAAGACCCTATATCCAAATAGGTTCACATTCTGAGGTTACATGTAGACATGCATTTTTTTTTTTTTTTGAGGAAGATTAGCCCTGAGCTAACTACTGCCAGTCCTCCTCCTTTTTGCTGAGGAAGACTGGTCCTGAGCTAACATCGTGCCCGTCTTCCCCTATTTTATACATGGGATGCCTACCACAGCATGATGTGCCAAGCAGTGCCATGTCTGCACCCAGCAAACCCTGGGCTGCCGAGAAGTGGAACATGCGAACTTAACCGCTGCGCCACCGGGCCAGCCCCCTAGACATGCATTTTTAAAGAACCTTATTCAACCCACTATAACTACCCAAATAAATCTTAAAACAGTACGCTTTATGAGGGGAGGAATTATGTTTGTCTTGTTCACTGCAGTATCCTCAGTGTCTAACTCAAAGCATTTCATATTCGTTGAATAAATGAATGAATAAGACTGAAATAGGGTCTAAGTGGTAAGTATTCAGCACACATTGCCAGCTACATTCAAACTAAGATACCGTTCCTGGGCCAGACTTCTAGGGTGCTTGCTCTTTATTAGTTTCCCATGTACTTATATAGGATTCTATGGGTTATGGAGTGATGGAAATGCAATCCATTAGTGAAAAGTGTATTACTTTGCAGTCTACTTTAAAAAAACTCACCTTTATATTATGTCCTCACTTTTACTTTCTCTCATTTCTTTTTCTTTTGTTTTCTCCTCTTTTCTGTTGGATTAGTCTATTATTACCGGTTACAAGTCCTCTGTTTTCTTCTCAGTTCTCTTTCCTTTTCTTCTTTTCATGTCTTTTCCCTTTTTCAACTCCTCACAATTGTGCTCTGAAAAGATATGGGTCTGGAATGTAAATATAAATATTTCAATGTATATTTCAACAAATATATATTTCACTAAGACTTAGGCCAAGGAGATCTCAAACATTTAGGTAGATTTGAAACTGAAAAAAAAAAGGAATGATATTTACTTAGTGGTATTATACTGAGTTTCCCTGAAGAAAAGAGAAGCAACTATTTTGGGTATTAAATTAGTCATAAGAGGAAAAGAATTCTATGTTTTCTAGCACACAGTCTTTTAAGGTTTTACTATCTGCATCTCTTCTATTAAACTAGGGCATAATGAGGGAGGCGACATTATTTGTAATAAGCTGCTAGCCGTCCAACTAAGAAATCCTTTCTCACGCTATTTCCTGCAGAGTGAGATTGTACGGATGTGGGCAAATATCTAAACTTTCTGCCCTGTTTGAACATCCCTATTACCTTTCTGAGCCTCAGATCTAGTTCTTTGATTTGTTCTCTCAAGCTCCTTAAAGCTTCTTCTATGCCAGTTTGGATAGTATTTAGGAATCTTGATGAATATGCTCATTATCTAATACAAAGTGACATAAAACACTCCTGCCACGAACTCCGCCACATAACCATACCCTGCTGAACCACTGCGATTCATTTGGTACTAGATTAATAGCATTTATGTTATTCATAGATCTCAGTTGACCTTGATCTGCTAGAAACTCCCTCCTTTTTATCTCTTCCATACTGGGGAGGTTTTGTCCCGCATTAACAATGGTTCTTTTGTACATCAAAGCGCACACCTCCCCCCAACACCGCAAGTTTTCATTTTCTTTGCATGCGTAATATGTATCTCTCTTCTGTTCAATGTCTGTTACTTCTTACCTATGTTTAATTGATGGATAATAAAATTTTCACTTTATTTTGCAAAAGAAAAGTACTTAAAAATTAATATTTTAGTATCTGACTAAAAAAAGACTGTAGCTTTGTGGATGAAAAATGTTCACAGAAATGATTTTTTCTTCTCTTTTTCAGATTTGAGAAATACAGTTTAAGTAGCAGTCTAGTCTCATATACTTCTATTTGTCCAGTATCTTTCAAATAACAATATGTATCTTGAAAAACAAAAGAGTTTTAGCAACACTGAAATATCTTTATTTGTGTTGAGTGTGAAATATATATGTGTGAATATATATATACACACATACTTACTATCTGTATATACATATATATCCTATATGTATATATACACACACATATGTATTTAATACTTAAGTTATTACATATGTATGAATAGAAATATTTTGTCTATATAATAGTCAAATATATAATAAATGTAAATAGAGATATTATATGTACATACACATATGCTCATATACACACACAGTCATCCTATGAGTAATGCTACAGACATTGAATAAAGGTTTGTGGGCAATAATTGAGAGTTTAATTCAGTGGATCAACTCTGCCATCCCTTTCAGGAAACTTCTTTGAAAAGCACTTACCAAAAGCCGAACAAAAAAATCAACAAAAGAGATAACAAAAACTAAAAACAAAAACCTCATCACGTAGGAATTACCCTGTAACTGAGTCTTCCCTCCTCTCAGTAAAACATCTTCATTATAAAGCACCCTGCAATCAGCTTACTTTTTTGTAATCAGCGACTACTTATCTGGTATTTAGTAGTTCTGCGTGAAGCATTTGTAACTCATTTCTCCAGTAATTATTCTAGTGGCAGCAATAGCTGAGTGAAATCTTTTTAAACCTTCTTTCATGGAGTCCAGTTCAGAGTGTTCAAACCGTCGCTTGTTTTTACCTAAGGATTCGAACTTTTGTTAATTTATTTAACATATTTAATGTTCTGGTATATTGCTTCTCTGTGAGAAGGTATTCCATAACTATTTCTGATAGCAAGATGTGTAATGAGAATCATGTACCTTACTTAAGAAAACATTATCCAGGGGGTCGGCCCTGTGGCGCAGCAGCTAAGTTCGCACGTTCCAATTCGGCGGCCTGGGGGTTCACTACTTCGGATCCCGGGCTGCGGACATGGCACTGCTTGGCAAGCCACGCTGTAGGCATCCCACGTATAAAGCAGAGGAAGATGGGCATGGATGTTAGCTCAGGGCCAGTCTTCCTCAGCAAAAAGAGGAGGATTGGCAGCAGTTAACTCAGGGCTAATCTTCCTCAAAAAGGAAAAAAAAAAATTATCCAAATTCTCAGACTTCAGTGTGAATAAATAGTACCTGGGCAGCTTTTTAAAAAAGTAGATTCCTGGATGTGACTTAGTAGCTCCCGGGGTAAGGACCCAAGTCTGTGTTTTTTTTTTTTTTTTTTTTTAAAGATTTTATTTTTTCCTTTTTCTCCCCAAAGCCCCCCGGTACATAGTTGTGTATTCTTTGTTGTGGGTTCTTCTAGTTGTGGCATGTGGGACACTGCCTCAGCGTGGTCTGATGAGTAGTGCCATGTCCGCGCCCAGGATTCGAACTAACGAAACACTGGGCCGCCTGCTGCGGAGTGCGCGAACTTAACCACTCGGCCACGGGGCCAGCCCCCCAAGTCTGTGTTTTAAGAAAGCAGCCTTGTTGATTCCAGTGTGTTTGGCTGCTGATCACACTTTGAGAAACATTGTTCTAAAACACTGTGGAGCAAAGAACTTAATTCTATAGCTGAGGAATTTACAATCTGAAAGTGTGAAGGATGCAGTGGAAATGCATTCTGGAATGCATAATGTTACACCTAGACATACAACAAAGATGCATAAAATATATCAACTAGGTAGAAGAAATACTTCACACATCTGGCTTTTAATACCTTGCCAAAAGCAGGAAGGGGGACCCCTTATAGAAATTGGTGTAAAAGGTAATACGAAATGAGGAGTGTTGTTGGAGGTGATGGTGGTTGAGTATTTTCCTCTTTACCTCTATTGGGCTTATTTAAAAGGAACTGGGCCCCATGACTATTCACGCAAAAGACTGGGACAGGCTAAAACTGCTCCATGGAAATAAAATTACTCACTAACCTATCTATACTTGTTTTCTAAGTCTTCCCATAATTGAGCCATAGGGGTACTTTGGAAATGAAGTGATTCCAATCATTAGATGGTTTTTAACTCCCCAGGGATAAATTGCTTATTTCCCCAGATGAATAGGTGTGGGCTGTTCATAGTGTGGATTAACATAATTAGTGTCGGGCCTACTTTAAAATTAGGTCACATAGGTAATTGTTTTTATCTACATTTGGCTTTAGTTAATTACATGAGATAATATACATGAAAGTGCCTGGCACAGAATCTGGCATATGCTAAGTACTTATATCCAGTTGCCTGTTTAGCATCTCCTCTTGGATAACTTGAGATCACCTCAAGCTCAGTATAAGCCAAATCGAACCATCTTCTCTGCCTCCTCTCTAATTGTTCCCTAAACCAACCAGTTACTCAAGCCAGAAACCTTCGTTTCATCCTTGGTGTCCTTCTTCCTTCCAAGTCTTATTGATCTGACCTCCTACAAGTCTCTTAAATCATCCACTTCGATCGTTTGTTCCTCAGTGAAGCAAACAGTTATGACCTGTGTGTAGTTTCAAGGCAGGTCATATGTGATCATCCTCAGGTCCACAGAGCTTAGTACACAGAAGGAACAGAGAGGGTCAGTGTCCAGGGGGAAGGGCGCTGGTTCCCGAAGGGCCCTTCAAGCCATGTTAAGAATTTTTGAAATTTTATCTAAGAACAATGGGAAAAATTTGAAGAGTGTCAAGCACGGGGGTGACGTGCTCAGATTTGAGTTTTACAAAGATTGCTCCATTCCATCTCTCCAACCCCACTTGTCACAACACAAGACCAGGCCACAAGCCTCTCTCCCCTGAAGTATTACATCCGGTCTCCTCGTCTCACTGCTTCTCCCCTCAAACGCATGCTCCACGTTGAAACCAAAGAAACAGCAAAACAAACAACAAACCCCCTAGAAATCTGATTACATCACTCTCCTGTTTCAAATCTTTGAATGATTTCCCAATGCCCTTAGGACAAAATCCAAATTTCTTGACAGGGTTCCACGCCTTATGGCTAATGTTTACCTTTCCAGCCTCTTCTCTCACCACTTTCCTTCACACACTCCAGATACACTGAACTTCTTTCAGTTATTCTAACGAACCATGTTCTCTCTCGCCCAGACCTTCCGTTCTCCAGGCCTGGGCACGGATCCTGCCCAGCTCCGTTCAGGCTGGAGACTTCCTTCAGCTTCACTCTTCTAACCTTTGACTGTGTGAGGTCTCCTGCTAACGATCACCATCTTTCCCAGTTGTAACATTTATCACATGTTGCCCCACTAGACTTAAGCTCCACCTGTGTCTGTCCTGGTCATTACTTCAACCACAGATCCTTGCACAGCGCCTGCCACCTGGCAGGTTCTCACTACCCACCTGGAGAATGAATGAATGAACAGTACCTGTTAGCTTCCCTCACTTTGCCTTTTGTATTGTGTCTCCCAAAGAGCTTGTTGGGAAAAGGAATATCTCAATGATGACATACCTGCTTTGAGTTTAGACGACAAATTTAGTCCTGTTACAGTGTTAGGAATAAAGGTAACCAAGTGAAATTTTAGATGGGGATGTGGGATCTGAAAGATTAGGCAAAGACTTAAGGCAAATTATTTCTATTCTAAATGAGGGATGCTAAGTAAATGTTATATAGAATCAATTTAATCAATAGCCTAAGGTTTTCACTTATTCCTTTTTTAATCATAATGCTGTAATTAATATTTGAAAAGTGCTTTGTATTTTATAATGTGCTTTTCACACACACGATCTCGTTGTCTTAACAACCCTATATTATCATCACCCACCTTATGGATTAGGAAATCGAGGCCTAGCAATGATGTAAAGTGACTCCCCAGTGGTAAGAGGCAGACCAGGACCCGAAGCCACGTCCTGGCCTCACATCCAGCACTCTTTTGCTCTACTGTAGTCCTCTTAATGTATGAAAGCAAAAACAAAATATTTGGTTTCCTCTGGGCACGATTGCGTGTGCATCATTGTTTAAGCCAGTAAAAGTTGAAAACAATTGGGAAGAAAAACAGCAGGAAACACAACCACCTTGGCTGGGAATGAGAACCTGTTTCTGAAATATTTGCCTGTGGAAGGAGCAACAGCTATGCGGCAGATGTGGCAAACCTGATTGCGATTCTTATTGAGCGGGTTTACCACCTGAGGAGGAAGACCTTAGTGGAAGGAGGCTGCCAGCTGCTCCCACAGTTTTCAATTTTTAATAGCCAATCAATGAACAGAGAAGACTGAGATTCAATGGCGCTTAGTGATACTTAGAGGGAAGATAGAAGGTGGAGGTTAAAAACATAATAATAAAAATAAAGAAAGAAAGAGGTAATAATTCTTGCCCTGATGAAACTTTTAATCTATGGGGGAAATGGCTATGCCCTCAAAACCTCTACCAATATGATGAGAATAGCTAAGGCTTAATTAAGAGCAGGTGATTTAATGAGGAGTCTATGCCAGGGGTTCTCAACCTTGGCTGCACATTAGAACTTTAAAGATTCTTTAAAAATACTGCTGCCCCCACTGCAGCCCAAACCAATTAAATTAGAATCTCTGAAGGAACTCAGGCATCAGTGTAATTAAAAACTCACCACGTGGGGGCCGGGCCAGTGGCGCAGCGGTTAAGTTTGCATGTTCCGCTTCAGTGGCCCAGGGTTCTCCAGTTCGGATCCTGGGTGTGGACATGGTACCTCTTGTCAAGCCATGCTGTGGCAGGCGTCCCACATGTAACATAGAGGAAGATGTGCATGGATGTTCGCTCAGGGCCAGTCTTCCTCAGCAAAAAGAGGAGGATTGGCAGCAGTTAGCTCAGGGCTAATCTTCCTAAAAAAAAAAAAAAAAACAAAAAAGCTCACCAGGTGATTCCAATGTTTAGGCAAGGCAGACGTGTGAAAACACTGTCTAGAACACTTTTCTTTTGCTAATTCAACAAGAGTTAGGCCAGTCTTAGTTTTATGACCCTTAATGCGTGTTCCCAGTTATTTCCAGAAGTCTGAAAATTTTCCCAATATTGAACCAAAAATTCATTGAAATCTACTTTAAATAAGCACATTACAAAAACCAACATCTACTAGAGCGCTCACTAAAGCCCAGCACAGGGTTAATGGCTTTATCTAGTTTATCTCATTTAAACTAATGGAATTCTCACAACCTTGAGGGTCATTATTGTCCTGTTTGATGATGAACCACATAAGTACATTACCTACCTGAGGTCATATATCTGGTAAGGAGTGACAGAGACAGAATTTGAACTCGTTTGCCTGATAGAGTCGTCAGCTTCTTAACCATTCTGCGTAGTCGCTGGGGAAGAGAAGAGATGATATAAGACAAACAACAGCAAACCCCACATCCAAAAAGGCTGGGCCTTGCTGGGACTCACTCCACAGCTAGAGTCCAGTAGGCTTAGGTTTTATTTCTACTACTGCTTTCAAAACCTACAAAAATTATTTTTTAGGGGGCCAGCCGGGTAGTGTACCGGTTAAGTTTGCACGCACCACTTTGGCGGCCCAGGGTTTGCTGGTTCGAATCCTGGGTGCGGACCTAGTGTGACTTATCAAGCCATGCTGTGGCAGGCGTCCCACATATGAGGTAGAGGAAGATGGGCATGGATGATGGCTCAGGGCCAGTCTTCCTCAGCAAACAGAGGAGCATTGGCAGTGGATGTTAACTCAGGGCTAATCTTCCTCAAAACAAACAAACAAAATTATTCTTTAGGACAGTTTTTTAATTAAACTTTTTGTATTTTAATTAATTTTTTTGTATTTACAAACTTTATGTCTTTTTTTTCATACATACATGTTCTTGTTGCAAAATTCAGAGTTCAAAAAGGTATTAAGGGAAAAGTAAAGCTTCTTTTGGTCCTTATCCTCCAGGCACTGGGTTCCCCCAGAGACACTGGTCTGGAGATTTTATTGATTCCAACAAGGAGAATGGAATGAACACGATCCATTTAGACTCTTCAAGATTAATCTCCTAGGGCTGGGGAGAGGATTAGCAAAATATGGCCTGTAGCAAGACAGAAGACAGGGAGTGATTATTGGAGAGACAAGAGTATCTGTCATGGTTTAGATGACTGGTCATTTATTTAAGCAATACCTTACTGATGGCAATTTCTAAACTTTTCCTAATACAAACTGTGCTGCAGTGAAGATCTTTATACAGATGTCATTTTGCACATGTGCAAGTATTTCCATAGGATAAATTCCTAGAGGTGGAATTTCTGGGTCATAAGTATGTGCATTTAAATTTGATAGATATTGCCGCTTGCTCTCTGTGGAAGCTGGGCTCATTTCCACTCCAGCAGCAATGGAATTCCTGCTTCACTATATACTTGCCATTGCCATCATACGGCAATCATACTTTTCAAACATTGCCAATCTGATGCGTAAAAAATGGAATTTCCATCTAGTTTTAATCAGCATTTAAAAATTATCCTTCAATTGAAGACCTTTTCATATTTTTAAGAGAAATTTGTATTTACTCTTCTGTGACTTGTCTGTTTCTAAATTTGGCTTACTTTTTACTAGTCTTTTCTTATTGATATCTAGAAGCACCTGGTATTAGAGGAAGTAGACTTTTTTGACATGATTTGCAAATATTGTTCCTCGTTTGTTCTTAAGCATTTTGACTTGATTTATGGTATTCTTTTCTTTTTTTAACCACGAAGAAATGTTCTATTGTTATGTCATTAAATTTAAAGCCTTATTTTATGATTTCTGGATTTTTTATATCAATATTAGAAAGATTTCCCTGCTCAAAGATTATTTAAATGTTTTCAATATTTTTTTCCAATGCTCTTAATGTTTTATTTTCATGTTTAAATACTTGACTGAACTGGGATTTCTTTTAATGTACGTTATGAAGTCAGGAATCCAATTTTTCCCCCCTAGTTAGCTGCCTATTTGTGTTCACACCTTTTATTGAATATTTTTTATCCATAGATTTGAAGTATCACTTTTATCAAATATTAAGCACATTTATTTCTGCAATTTCTATTCTGTTATGTTGATCCATCTGCATGTTCATATGACAGTACCGTGCTGTTTGTAATAACTGTAGCTTTATAATTGATTTAATATCTAGGAGGGTTAGTCTCTGTGACTACCACTATTATTTCAGAAATTTTGTAGTTATTTAAAAATTTTTTCTTTGTTTTTCATTTAGTTTTTCTAATCACAGAATTTCGTGTGTTTGATTATTAGAATTAAGCTAAACTTGTAAACTAACAGGAAATCTTTGTTGATGTTTTGCCGTTCTATCAAAGGGGGTAGTGTATCTTTGCACTTTTTTGGTCCAGTTTTTGTTTTGTTTTGTTTTTTAAAGATTTTATTTTTTCCTTTTTCTCCCCAAAGCCCTCCGGTACATAGTTGTATATTCTTCGTTGTGGATCCTTCTAGTTGTGGTATGTGGGACACTGCCTCAGTGTGGTCTGATGAGCAGTGCCATGTCCGCGCCCAGGATTCGAACCAACGAAACACTGGGCCGCCTGCAGCGGAGCGCGCGAACTTAACCACTCGGCCACGGGGCCAGCCCCCAGTTTTTGTTTTTAAGCTAAAGATGTTTGATTCTCTTTCTCAGGATAAATTTGTCTTTAGGAAATAGGAAACAGTGTAATTTGAATTTTTTGATTTTTGGTCTTTAGATTTGGTCAAAATGTCCCTCTGAAATCACTCACCAATTTTGTGACTGACGTTATAATGGAAATAAAGGGAAGTTTGCTCTCATGAAGTCTCTGACAGTTTGCACCGGTAGGTGAATCCCAGTGGTGCCAAGTCTGCTTGTTGTCCAAAGAGACTTGGCTACGAAACAAACTGTAAATACTCACTAAAGGAGTCCTTGCTCATTCACAGTAGTGTTTTGCAAGTTCTGCCTGCTAATGTATCCCGTGGTTGTGTTTTCCAAGGATTAATGTACCTTGCTGTGGCCTTGGGACTCCAACAGCAACGGGAGGTCATCCAGTTCAGGTGACACCATGGCAAGCAGCATATGAACATTTCATAACCAGCCTCACTCTCCTGCCAACATTCGAAAAGAACAACCTAAACAAATGCTTATTTACTTGTTTAAATCTTGTCTTAAATTCTGCACGTGAAACCCGAACCTTTTTGAAGTCAACTCCCTGGGTAATAAAAACATCCTTATCAATGTTGGGCCTGTGCTGTAATCACAGTGTCATTGTTTTGGGAAGTACATAGATTATGGCCAAAGAGTCCTTTCAGTTCGTAAGGAGCCACTGTGCAAATCTGATGAAATAGTTCTGACTTCTCTGCGTGCTCTGACTCGCCGAGAAGTAAAGAACTTCCTCTCACAGCAAACCAAGCTTTCTTGATTCTTCACTGCGTTAAGTTTTAAGAGTGCCTGTTTTTTAGAGATGGACTTGTTTTAATTGAAATTATTCCTATTTGCAGCACATATGCCAACACCTCTATTCTGGAGATCAGCATGTTTTCTATTTTTTTAATGTTTGATTGATTGTACTTTGGGGACAAATGGAAAATTCAAGCCTAGTGATAAATTAACCTTATTAATTTGTGCAGATACTTAATTTGGGAAAAACATCCTGAAACGCACTTGCTACATTCTTACTCTTTGCTGTATGGCTTCCCGGGGTGCAATCAGGGCCCATGGGAACAGAGAAGTCAACACGACTTTCCTGACCAGACAGAAGCGGAGCATTGGCTGTTCTTGATTTACTTGATGCTTTACTCTTTTGGGGAATTCTTTCTGCTATCTGCCCATTAACTTGGCCAGTTCTAAGTGTTTCTATTCTTTGTTTTTGTTTGATTGGTTTTGTTTTTCGGTCCTCCAGGAAGAATCAGAAACAAGGAATAATTGTTTTGGTGACTTAGTCCAAAACCCCAAATAAAACAGGGGTTAGGGGACAGAGAGGGACAGGGGGATGCTCATAACCTTAGCTGGTAGGTTCACAGAAAGGCAGGATTCTGAGCAGAGACATGGACTCACAAGGGTTAATCACATGAAGATCTGAGGAGAAAGCTTCCGAGGCAGAGGACTAGCTCGGGCAAGGCCCTAAGGTAAAGCCGAGCTCACTGTACTCACAGGACAGGATGCAGGCCAGTGCGTCTGGAGCCTGGAGAACAAAGGTGAGAGGCGTTGAGATGAAGTTAGAGCAGCTGTGGTGTGCAGGTTCTGACACGGCTGCCAAGGGTTCCCACCTTCTAGTGTTCACACCCTTATGTAATCCCCTCCCCTTGTATGTGGGCTGGACTGAGTGGCTCACTTCTAACCAATAGCACATGCGGAAGTGATGGAATGTCACTTCTGAGATTAGGTTGTAAAAAGCTGCGACACCCTTCTTTCTCTCTCTCTTTTTTTCTGCCTCTTTCTACTCCTCCCTCTGGTAAAGCAAGCTGCAACATTTTGAGCTGCCCTATGGAGAGACCCATGTAGCACAGAATCAGAGGCAGACTTCGGCCTATTATAACCAATAAAGAACTGAGGCCCTCAGACCAACAGCCCACGATGCACTGAATCCTGCCAACCACCGTGTGAAGGAGCTGGGAAGAGGCCCCTCCTGGGTCCGGCACTGAGATGACCGGCAGCCCTGTCCAACACCTTGAGTGCAGCTTGGAAGAGCCCTGAAGTGGAGCACCCAGCGAAGCTGCCCTTGGATTCCTTACCCAAAGAAACTACAAGATAAAAACCGTTGTTTCAAGCCACTAAGTTCTGGGGTAATTTGTTACGCAGCAATAGATAAACAGCACAGGTGGGGAGGGCCAGATCATGTAGAGATTTACAGGCTATGGTCATGGCTTCGGATGCTCTCTCATTGTAGTGCAGGGAAGGATATAATCACTTTCAAAAAAATCGCTCTGCTTTCTGTGTGGAGACCCGACAGCTCGGGGCAAGAGTGGAGGCAGGACAACCAAGCAGGACACTCTCACAGAAGGATAAATGTGAACTGGTTGGATTTGATGTGTTTGGACATGATGCTGATAGGTCTTGCTGGGGATCATATATAGAGGATAAAGGAAAGAGAGGAATTATAGGTGATTTCTACATTTTTAGCTTGATCAACTGAGTAGATGCAGGTGCCGTTTCCTGAGATGAGGAAGATTAGGGCGAGAATAAGTTTGTGGTGGAGTTGGCAATGTTTATGTTGGACAAATCCACATGGAGGCATAAAGAGGGAGATGTTGGGGGTTCGGATGCTCTGGTGTATGCCTGGAGGATGGGTGGGGCGGTTCCTTAGGGGATCTATTTACTTGAGTGTTCAGAAGCCTCTTGAGAAAGAACTGTCCTAAGAGAAGTCAAGATGCTCTCATTTGGTTGACAGAAGACAGGCCAGAGTTGGAGAGCGTTGGTGATCCTGTACGTAGCACCTTATCATCTGGCTGAGTCCACATGTTGTAGGATAAAGGAGATATTAATACATCCTCAATAAAAATTAAAGTAAACACTTTCAATAAAGTCCCCAATGATTTATTCATCACTGCTAGTGCCAGCAGCTCTGCAGAAATGGGAGCTGGCAGTTTCATAACAGACGTCAGAACTGAGGATATGAAGTGATCTCAATTTGGAGGTTTATGGATCTCAGCAGTAATATCAGTGTCACTCTCAACCATTGCTGATGACCAGTCTGTGAGTTACAGTGATACAGCTGCCATTTTGGGCCTCAGCAGTGGTAGGAGCTATCGTTAGAGAAACAGAAGGAAAGAAAATGGTGGATGCCAAATAGTGGCAAAGAAGGTTCTTCTTGGGAATTTTTCTTCTGTTGGGGAATTTGAAATGGGTTGTGCTTCTTAACTGGGATGGAATCGGAGACTACTGCTATGTTGACCCTATTTTTATCTCCAGGATGTGCTCTCTGGAAAATAGGGGTTATATCAGAGTCATTTAAAGTGGACTTCTGTATTTGTTGGAAAACTGTTGTCAAGAACATTAGCTATTAAGCCACATAATGTACATGTATAAAATGCTAGATGATATTAATAATGTTTACTATTTTAGTCAAGAAATTGATGTGTTTCCACTTCTTTGTTCAAAGGACCAACCTAGGTGACTGTATTTCCTGTTTTAGCTCTCTCTCTCAGGAAGATCACAGATGAATTTTGCTCTCAGTTATGTTTATGGTTATGGTTGGCACATTTGTTTTCTCCTCAATTATTAGTCTTTATTTTATAATTTCTTTTTGTAAGCTTATTGTTAAGATGTTAAGATATCTTTTACTGTGAGTTTGTGAGTTCTTTCAAGCTTTTTTTGTTTTTTTTGAGAAAGACAAAGGACTTAAAACATTTTAAGGTAACATAATATTGTATTATAAAGGTCCTAAGTATTTTCTATACTGTGCAATATAGCACAAGGTTTTCTCCATATGTCACTAACTATTTATAAATGTTTCTTATTTCCGGATAGGAAAAAAAGAAATTCAAATGATTTGATTAAACTCTTTTTTGTCTTTTGTTCTTTTTTCAAATATGAAGGTTTGGGACACTAGAATTTTTGAGAGCTGAGTGCTTTCATAAAAAATTATATGGCCTAGGAGAGGTTAGAGATCTTTCAGAATGACAAAGTTGTTGACTGAGTAGAAAGAGTTGAAAAAAAATTTCAAACAGAAATATGAGCATGTAAGCTCCAAATATTTACTCTAATATAGTTAGAACAAAAAAATCTCTTGGGGAGCCACCCTCACAGCCTAGTGGTTAAGTTCCGTGTGCTCCACTTTGGCTGCCTGGGTTCAGTTCCTGGGCTTACACCTACATCCCTCATTGGCAGCCATGTTGTGGTGGTGACCCACATACAAAACAGAGGAAGACTGGCATAATGTTAGCTCAGGGCGAATCTTTCTCAAGCAAAAAGTGGAAGATTTGCAATGGATGTTAGCTCAGGGCTAGTCTTCTTCAGAAAAAAAATATTTCTTTAATGTGATGTTGAGATCTATTTTTTCCAAACCATTCTTTTGTTTTTAGAATTTCCTGGCATAATATGTGCCATTGTTTTTCCTAAATACAGCATTTATTACTTCTGATATGATTCATGAGTTAATAAACAGTAAATGTGATGGCATAGAAAAAAATTACTACTTTTGAAATTTCAGATGTGATATAATGAAATTACAAAATAAGTAATAGAAGGGATACACATTGTATTATGTGACTATTTAAAAATATCTTGTCAACTCTTACCTTACTATTTTTGTGTTGAAAATTAATTAATATTGCATGTAATTCAACAGTTAGAAAAACTGATGGGAGTTGAAGGGCCTGGAAAGAGCTGCTCTTGTTAAATTTAGATGATGCTCAGGATCTCTTCCTGTTTGTTACCCCTGACTCAGCCCTAAGGCTTAAATCAGGGTGAATTAGTTACTGCCTAAAAATGCTCGGATACGTTATCCACTGCCTGAAAACAGAGTTGACCATATATTCAAATGGCCTCTAGAATCATGCCAGCCTAAAATATTTTCTGTCTCCTTCATACATGGGATGACCTGTTGCTTGTTGATTTTTCACTTTTTGGTTTTGATTTGAGGCTCACAGGGCAATTTATTTTCCTTATTTAGAAACTTCCAGAGGGCAGCCTCACTATGGTTCCTAAATAATAGTTTCAATAATCTCTATAGTATGATAATTAACTGAGAATATCTTTTTTCTTTCTCTAAATCAATTTTCAGATTGAACTAATAAGTTTTTTCCCAGCTCAATAAATCTCTAGCAGATAAAGCTACATTATATAACCCGTTAACTTATCAATGAAAAGTTCTCAGTTTGTGTTTGTAATGAATGTGCTTAACATAGGATTATTGAATAAATGAACTAATAAAGAAATAATCTCCCTTCGAACTCTGATCCTTTCAGGCCTGGTTCTCTCTCTCCCTCCATTACAAATTAGCAGTTCACCTACTTGTTCACAGTCTGAAGCATAGTTGACCGATGATAGATGCTACCTAAATGTGACTTTCAGGTTTTATAACCAAACCACAACCCTACAGACTTGCAGGAGAAGATCTATTGTGGGCATTCTGTCTCTGAGCACCTTCATATGTACGCTAAAGATGTCTGAAGTCCTCTGGGATATATTTCATACTAAATCTTGCCTTGTACATATTTAGTCTAAACTTGACAGGTTTCTTTGGAGTGTCGATATATGAAATAGCGACATACTGTAAAAACCTAAGGTCACAAGTATCTTCAATTAGGCAGGCAGTAAACATTTAAAGATAACTTTTAAGAACTAGTATCATTTGCAGTGTATTTATTCTTGGTGTTACAGAAACTGGCACTGTATACAGATAAATTGATGTATGCATGTCTACAAAGAATGTTTTATCAGTTTCACTTGAGATGGAATTCTCTTGAAAGCCAATAACTAGTATTCTTTTTGAACATTGTGTTTGTTATGATTAGAAAGTTACATGTTCTGCTTAGATTCACTAATCAAACTTAAGAAGCCTTGAATGGTTCCTGAAAGTAAACCTGAGCCACAAACTTGTCATGGTCCACCCTGTTTTAGAATATGCTCCATCTTGGAACACAACACAATAATTTGTCAAGATTTTTCAACTTGATTTCTAGAATCCTTGTTTTTCAAGTTAGATGTTTTATAAATGATCAGATCAACTGACCATTTTAACAGATGGAAAGAAGTCATGGTTGACAACTGAGAGGTTCTTATAGATGGAATCAGCTCCTTATTGACCCAATGGCACAATGGCCTCCACGGATCAGTTTCAGTATTTTTGAAGGACTTCAGTGATTAAGGAGATTGCTGAGCTCACTAAAGCATAATTTGAAAAATTTACAGTAAAATATACATTTCAGAGTTCTTTTGCCATCGGAATGAAATCCATTAATATGTTAATACCAATACCTCTGATTCCTCTTCTGTAAAATGAGGAAGTTAGACTGAATGAGTTCACAAGTCTATCTGAGTCCTAAAATTCAATAATTTTAAATATAATGCAGCCGCCATTGCAGTCTTAAACAAAATTTATAAGACAGTAGACTCTTTACATTCAGGAGGGTTCTGTTCTCAGATTGCCATGAATTCCCCAACTCTTGGATATGGAAATATGTCACATTTCTTAAGTATATCTTTATGACAACGTTAACCATCTCTTCAACATTAGCTGAAGTTTTCTATCTCACATAATGGACATTAAAATAGCTGCCTGCATGATAACTGGTAGAGAAAAAATTCATTCAGATAGGAGTGCTTGGCAGTTTTCTAGATCTCAATTCTAGCTTTGCATCACTATGATCCTGAGAACTGAAAAAAATCCAGATGTTTAGGCTTTATCTCAGATCCGTTGATTCAGAATCTATCTGGCTGACTGGTAGGTAACCCAGATAGCTGTAGTTTAAAAAAGTATGATTCTGATACATAGCTAGATTTGACAAAAACACAAAGAATGTTGAAACACCATTTGAGGCAGAGCAATCAGCTTATACAAAGGCACAGGCATGATGGCTGTTGTATTTAAGGGATGGTGAGAAAGTCATTGTATCTGTCCTTTTAAATGAGAGGCTTTGGAAGAGAAGGTAGTGGGAAGAGCTGAGTCTTGAGAGCTTGTTAGGTCCGTTGATTTATTCATTAAGTATTTTTTGAGTAGCAATATGTCAGGCACATATAATAAGAAATATGTATGATAAATCTAAAACAATTGAATTGAATTTTGTTTGGTATGTGATAATAAGGAGTAATGTGATCAGATTTGAATTTTAGAACTATAATTCTGGCAGCATGTGTAAATATACCTTACTGAGGAAAGTAAGATCAATGTCATTTATTCATTCATTCTTACCATTTATTTATTCCACTATAGAGTGCCCACTCTCCAAGTCTTTTGATTCCTTCTTCACTATTAACCGTGATAGTTCCGGCATTTCTGTTCATTTAATGAGGGCTATCACTCTCTCCAAGCTTCCCAGAGCCATCCTAGCAACGTGTTAGTATTGTCTCTCTGGATCCTTGCCAGGGTGTTAAATTCTGGATCACAGGAGAGTGCTGCCATAACAGAAACTCTTTCTAGGCCAATTGTATGTTCTGCTTCTATAGACGTGGTACTCTCGGAATTCAGTCTCGTATGTACTCTTCCAGTTTCTGCTGGTACACCCTGGGATCCTGCAGCAGTATTAAGGTATAATCTCTTTCCTTTTTAGCAGACCCAATACTTCTTCAGTGGGACTATATTTTGACTTAATTCTAATTATTGCTCTGGTGGCCAGGAGGTGGGAGTAGATCGAGCCCTTTGTGTGTACATGTCTGCGCGTGTGTGTGTCTGCGTGTGTGTGTGTGTGTGTGGTATTGTAAGGCAGACGTCTCTTCATAATTTTTAGGAAAGGGAGGTCAGTCACTAGTCATTAACAGGGAGGAGAGGACCACTTCCGCAGGCCCAGAGTGCTCAGGAAAATCTGGGTACTCGTGATTTTTTAATGTATTAACTCAGATATCCCCACCCCATATCTTAGGTTTCCATTACTTCCCAATCAGGGTCCTGACCTTGGAGTAGTAAACGGGCCAAGGAAGTGAGAACAAAACCTCTCCTTGAGTTCTGATACTCTCAAATTAAGTCCTGGATCTAATCCCAAATTTTTCTTGTCCTCTGGTTGTAAAAGATGACAGTCATTTTTATACACTGCTAAGGAGGCCCCCGCTTGGACACAAACACTTTAATTGGTGATTAATCACTCTTAGCTGTTTACTGTCTGCCCCTTAATCATTGGTTGATCCCAGCAATGTGCTTCCAAATAGCTGACATATTGCATCAGCCTGTGTGTTCCCTTCCACGAGTCCACAGGCCCAGATCTCCACTGGTGAAAGTTTTAACAATTGGACTGCTCCCTATGCGAGGAGCCTTCCATGCTTCCCCTACCAGTGAGGGGGTCCTTACGGCAGGCAGGCCAACTCTTCATCCTTATACAAAATCCCACTTCAGAGTCTCCTTCCTCAGACCACACCGGGGTCTTGGGAAGCAGAATCTGAGACAGAGAATCAGGTGCAGGAAGTTCATTGGAGAGTGTGTGAGTTCAACCTCTAGAGGGAATGAATGAAGCAAGATTGGGCTCCTGGAGAAGGTGACTACAACACTCTTGCAACAAAAGCCTCAGCCACTTCTAAGGCCTTTAACGTCTTAATTGACCAATCGTTGGACACAGGTAAGGGGCGGTGAGCCTCTGGTGAGAGGACCGTCTTCAATGAAAGGCAATTACTGGAGACAGGTGCAACTGAGAACTGTTGGTCATCAACACACCCGGTAAGTGAAGAGTGAGCGTTTCTATCCTGGAGCAGGATCTGGGCCAGCACCCAGCACTTTCAAACATTCAGTGGGAGTGGAGAGGTGAGAGAGTCTTCCTTTACTATTGGGTTTAGTCTTTATCCTGTGGAAGGCTGTGCAATTGCAAGTAGGCTGATAATCCTAACAATGTGAGTGTTAGAGACAGTGAGCAATGTCTCAGAAAAGATGTGGAAAAGAAATGCTTTTACTCTTGAACAAAAGCCGAGAGTGTTCAACATTGAGTGTGTTTAGTAAAATGGTCTGACTTTTTTAAAGCTAGCTATAGCAAACAGCTTTATATTTAAAAATTTTCTGCATAAAAAAATAACTTTTTAAAAAATGAGTCTGATAATCTGTATACTCTAAATTCCTTCCCCTTTGCACCGTGACTGAAAAATTAGCTTTTGTACCATGGTTTTTGAAGACATGAGGTTTGGTAGATACACAAAGGCTGCTTCTTAGGAGTAATGGAAGGGACAACACACAGACTCTGAGGAGTGTATGAATTACTCTTCCGTGGTAGGACTAGGGCTGACTCAACATATATTTATACAACAGATCCTTCATGATTTTGAAGACTTTCGAGGGAGGAAGCATGAAGTCTGGATTACCTATAGTATTTCTTCCTTACACCATGTTTACTTTTTCTAAGTCATTGTTACCTAATTGTTCTAACAAATGCTGAATGATTATAACAAAAGAACAAAAAGCCTTACTTTATGTAACCCCTTAAATGTTGCAGATAATTTTGTGTACTTTTTCTTATTTTTGTACACATTTTCTCATTACTGTGCACTTTTAAGATGAGGACACTGAGGCTTTTAGAAATTAAGTGAATTGCCAGATTTCACAGTTCTGCCTCCTAGAGCCTGTCACCTTTCCAAATACTACAAGACTTTGGATTTATTTATGGTCTCTTGTAGCCAGATAATTTAGCGAGTATCTATAATTCAGAAGTGAAAAGGAGAAGGGTGGAGGAAAGAGTGTGAAGCTTTCTGAAATGAATCCAATTATGTGGCATAGAAGGAAAGGAAAAGAATCATTTTGCCTTGAGCAGTGAAATACCTTGGACCCACCCTGGATATAGGAAGAGGGGGAAAGAACAAAGGGATGTGAAGAATTCAAGAGATTTACCCCAGGGTAGGGAAGTGATTCAGATGAAATGACACCTGAAAACCACACTTGTTCTGGGAACCTGAGACCAGGAAAGATGTAGACATTTTCTTGGAAAAAGTTCAGACAAGAAGTCAGGAAGATGATTGAGGGGGTTGGAGGGACTGACTTAGGAGGACAGGTTAAAGGAATTAAATGGGTTCACCTTGGCTTAGAGACAGCAAAGATAGGCCTTGATAACTATCTGCAATTATTTGGATGTGTAAATACCAAGAAAGGTAAAGTGCTACTTGGGGTGGAACAAAGGAGTATAATTACCTGCAAATTAAGGCAATGAAAAGAAACCTAAATACAAAACAATTCTTGTTTACATGAATGTTCATGGCAGTTCTAGTATAAACTTTGTGGCTTTAAAGGACCAATTTACCACAGATAAAAACTGCAGAACATAGTTTGTTACCCTCCCAAATCATCTTGTTTTCATGCTGTAATTTGTGTTGAACCTGAATTCAAGTATTCTCTGAAAAAAACTGCTACGAGATTGTGCTAAGTAGATAACACTGTTATTCTCCTGGGTGCCAGGGACCCCATTCCTGACCTGTGGAGTGACGAGGAAGGCACTGGATGTTCTCTCCGGGAGAGAGGTTCAGTGACCTTAGGGAATGGCTGACGACCAGAGGATACCTGGAAAGGTCAGTGCCGGGGCTGTGGTTTCGTCTATGTGCCATGAAGAAGGAACTATGCTTTATCAAACTCATCTTGCCTCCTTGATGGTAACGTTTAATCTTCATTTTCAGATTCTGTCCTTGGCTTTTCTGCTATTTTAAAGAGCAGTCTTGACCTCGTTGTGCATTATGTGCTGCTTTTGTAAGCTGGTTAGAACATTTTTGATGCGGGCTCAGCGAGCCGAGGAGTCAAAAGAAAGATTTCTTGGACTCTCAAGGTTTGTCAATAGTGCTCTTTTAAATTCAGAGATTAGCATGGAGACAGGACCCATGGGCAGTGCAGAGCTGCAAGCATGGGGACAGGACCCATGGGCAGTGAAGAGTGTAATGGGTTGAGGGCAGGGCTAAATTTATAAGGCATAAGTATGTGAGTTATTTCTTTACAAGACAAAGGAAAGATCATGAAAAACATTGCTAAAATGGTATCAGTGCAGATGGGGTTTGGGTATTGGGTGGTCCTATAACTTTGGATAGGAATCAGGTCGAATCAGGTCAGGACATCCTATGCTTCCTGGGGCATGATATAGATCGGCATGTAGGCCAGGACGCCTTGGGCTTCTCTCCCTGGGGCAGCCCTGATTCTCATCAATTTTCATATTTTGTGAATATTTGCTTTCTTTTGCTATTACTTATAAAATATTTTGAGGTAGTATATAGAATTGCTAATATCTTCTTAGTTTCACCCATATCTATGTAGGGGTTGAGTTTGTTGTGGGAGGAATTTTAGAGTCCAACAGTGCTTCTCAAACTTTCTGTGGTAAAGGATTAGTTTCTTTTTCTTTAGTTTTCAAACTCTTGTGGACTTATACTTTTTAGAATTTAGTAAAATTAATTATGAGAAAAATGAAATAAAACCCCTAAGACATACAAAGTACAAACCCTAATTTATTTACTTTTAGATTTAACGGACAAAATTTACTTTGTAAATTGCTGTAAAAGTGCCTAAACCCTTACTCTCAGTTCTGTGTTCTACAGGGAAGTCTAGGATTCTACTTTTGATTCTGCCATTTCCAGATCATGTTGCCTCAGGGAGCACATTTCTCCACCTAGAGCACGTGTTTTTTTATCCCTGAAATGGATATAACAATTCCTGTCTTCTCATCGGGCATGGTGAAGATATGTGGCAGGAAGGAGGGAAGCTTGGTTTGTAACTAGTCAGGTGCTAATTACACATTAGAGACCCCATTATAGACCACGTAGCATGATGTGCTTGTGAAAATTTTTATTTGTTCTAGCAACGTGAGTCTTTCAATGAGTTAAATCTTTTACACTTAACAAATTATCTTAAATTCCAAATGACTTCATTTTGAATTTTTTTTTAGGAATATTTTTTGTAGCTTACTGATCACAAAAGCTAAAAGCCAGGGAGCCACTGGTGGTGTAGGTCTCAAGAAGTTATGTGCATCAGGATAACTTTGGGGCTTTTTCAAGCCAAACACATTGGCCCTTTGCCCCAGAATCTGACATATCACCCTTCTCCCAGGGTGGCATATAATTTTTCAAAGTTCGTATGTTATGCCTCTTCTCCAAGATTTTTGCAGGGGTCCTATAGGTATACATCAAAACATCAGAGGGGAGAAAGGATGGGGCAAGGTTGTACAGGTTCAAAAAATCTCACAGGATCTTCTGATATCCCACCCATTCAACCCTAGGCATTCTGATACTGCCTCCACTCAGCCCGAGTTTGGGAACAATTACTCTCTACATAGTGTTAGTTTATAAGGCTCACAAGTAGATTTCAGGGACTAGGAGGTTGAGAGTTTAGGAAATACAGGTGCTAATAGCATGAGAAGTACCCGCAGATTAATTGGGGAAATAACAAACTGGGGACAACTCCAGTGGTATGGAGGCCACTGGCTTATCCTGAAATATCATGGTGGATTAAGGTAACAGAGAGTTGCCACCATTAAGATTTAGGCCAGAAAAAGGTATGTTAATTTTCAGTGGGCAGGAACCTGCTAACCTACTGAACTTTCAAGAAAAAAAAAGATGGATCTAATTTTGCTTGGCTGTTTCTTGGATTTTCTATGCTTCAAAGATCTGGTGAACTGTAGAACATCTGCTGTTTCCTGGCTCCTAGACACATGTCCTGAAATGGAATTCCTGACTTGTCTGAAACCTCTATAGTAGATTGTAAGCCATTTCAGCATTTTTTTTTCAATTTTTCATATTTGCGCATTCATTCAATTACTCCTTTATTCAAAAAATTCTTATTAGTCATTAAATGTAGACAATAATATTAAAAGAGGTGGTTGACACATCTTTCATACAACATTATGTATTTGTGATTCTACTAAATGACAAGTGGTATATACATGCAAAAGAAAACCTCAAACTACATTCTAGAATAGATAATAATTAAGAATCATGAAGTACCCAGAAAATATTACATACAAAGTTTAATCTCGTGTTTCTTCTTTAGTGCACACTCAATTATGTATTAGATTCTCATGGTTCTATCGGTTCAAACTTTGAAGTATTTGGAAAAAAAGTGTAGCTAAAAATAATACATCGGCCTTCTAGTACAGCAATATTAGAGGAATAGTTTCTAAAATTTAAGATCATGTTAAAGGAAGACGGTGGGTTTGAGATTCAGATAGAACTGAGTATTTGTCTCTGCTTTATCACTTACTAGCTATGTGACCCTGGACAAATGACATAATTTCTCTAAGCTCCAATTTATTTATGTGTAGTCTTGCCTTCCTTGCAAAGTTGTTACAGGCTTAAATGAGAAAGCATATAAAGACATCTAATATTGTGCCCCGTACGGAAAAGGAATTAATGAGTTTCTCTGCATTTCCTTTAGTGGCCTTTTCGGATTTCAGGTTTGTACACACATTTGTCAGTGCTGATCAGACATTTACACTGAAATGAAAATTGTGAAGTCCACACACCCTTGAACAAATGAAGATAACAGTGTCAGATTTCTACTTCTGAATATACCAAGACTGTGTCTCTATTTCAGTTAGAAAGTGGTTTCTTCATGAAAACACGACTATGTAAAGATACATGCACTCCTGTGTTCACTGCAGCATTATTCACAATGGCTAAGTCTTGGGCACAACTCAGGTGTCCATCAAGGGATGAATGGATAAAGAAGAGGTGGTATATATACACAATGGAATACTTCTCAGCCATAAAAAAAGGTGAAATCTTGCCATCTGTGACAACAAGGTTGGAACTTGAGGGTATTATGCTAAGCAAAATAAGTCAGAGAGAGAAAGTGAAAAACCATAGGATCTCACTCATAAATGGAAGATAAAAACAACAACAAACAAACACATAGAGACAGAGATTGGATTGGTGGTTACCAGAGGGGAATCAGGGAGGGAGGGGGATGAAAGGGGTGATTAGGCACACGTGTGTGGTGATGAATGGTAATTAGTCTTTGGGTGGTGAACATGACGTAATCTACCCAGAAATTGAAATATAATAATATAATGATGTACCACTGAAAAAAAAAAAGAACGTGATTTCTTGATTCCAAACTTGATCATTTGATTTATATCTTAATAGTAGTTATTATTTTTTTTTTTTAAAGATTTTATTTTTTCCTTTTTCTCCCCAAAGCCCCCCGGTACATAGTTGTGTATTCTTCGTTGTGGGTTCTTCCAGTTGTGGCATGTGGGACGCCGCCTCAGCATGGTCTGATGAGCAGTGCCATGTCCGCGCCCAGGATTCGAACCAACGAAACACTGGGCCGCCTGCAGCGGAGCGCGCGAACTTAACCACTCGGCCACGGGGCCAGCCCCAATAGTAGTTATTTTTAACAATACTTTTGTTTTATGTTAATCTTAGGCCCCACAAAAATACACTAAGATTGATTAGAATTGCAGTAATTTTAAAGCTAACTTGAATGTCGTAGTCAGCAGTGACTATCCCAAATCCTGTAGCAGTTTACTGTCTCTGTCTGACAGATATTTTCATGAGTCCACACAGAAAATGGTAACAGTGTCATTCCAACAATTGTCATAGTGATTTAGTGCAATATGAGTACTTGCTTTTATAGCAGTTTGCCTTTTCAAAATGCTTATCCATGTTCTGATACTGTTACATTTAGTCTTTGAATGTCTAGAATTTTCCAATTAAATATTTCTCTTCTTTCCTTGTACATTCTTATATTAAAAAAGATCATTTTGAATCTATTTATTCTCAGTTAACCATAGGATATAATGGTAAGTGTTGTGATGTCTGTCGTCTCTCAGAGAAACAGGTAGTTAGCTGTCTCTCCTCAGAATCAAGATTAGCATGCTGACAAGACCAACCAACAGGTATGGAGTGTGTGTTAGTTGACTGAAAATGTTTTTGAATGATACAATGGAAGTTTTCATTAAAATAAATAACATCACCAACAAAAAGCACTAAACAAACATTTCTGAGCATGGAGTATAATGTTTGAGGACTCTGTCTTTCTTTAGTATAATTTAATATTTTAGCAGAAGACGTATCATATTTTGTGGTTGTCTTTCCATTCAAGCAGGAATGTGAGTGACTTGATGTTGTGGTTTTTTCACGAATGTGGATCTGAGGCACAGTTAAACATAGGATTAAAACAGAAAGACTAGTTCATAGCAGCATTGTACAACAGCCAAAAGGTGGAAGCAACCCAAGTGTCCATTGGTGGATGAAGGGATAAACAAAATGTGGTATACACAGACAAAAGAATATTATTTATCCTTAAAAAGGAAGGAAATTATGACACGTGCAACACAGATGATCACTGAGGACATTATGCTAAGTAAAATAAGCAGGTCATGAAAAGACAAATACTGGATGATTCTACTTAAATGAAGTACCTAGAAGAGTCAAATTCATAGAGATAGAAAGAATGGTGGTTGTCAGGGGCTAGGGAGAAGAGGAAATGGGAATTGGTTTATGGGCATAGAAATAGAGTTTCAATTTTGCAAGATGAAGAGCGTTCTGGAGATTGGTTGTACATTAGTGTAGGTGTACTTAATACTATTGAACTATACTTGTAAAAAGATTAAAATGGTAAACTTTATATTATGCATATTTTAGCACAATTTTTAAAAAGACTACAATAAAAAACCCTAGGAAATAAAAAATTTTTTACTATAATCCCCAAATCTTTTTTCTCTAATTTATGACCTTACATGGTCCACTGTACAACTTTTGAACTGTAATAACCTTGGTATTAAGACATTGGGAAATGTTCTATCTCCAAATGACCCTCATTGCCCCTCATCAAGATGGCATATCCAGGGCTGCAGAAAGGTTAAAGGCTGCTGGAACTTACCTGTTTGCGGAAACATGTAATGAGTATATCACTTTTCTCTGATCTTGGCCATGGTAGAGTACAGGCCTCATTAACTTTTTCACTATCTTCGGTGTGTTTCCTTAGTTGATTTTCATTTTGTCAGTCAGTGTCACATGGCACTTCCGGTTACATCCCGGCTTGACAAGGTTAAGCCAGTTGATAATCTGCAGTTCTGTTCAGCTTTATTTTCCATAGATTTCTCCTGATAACCAGAGCATGAACTCTAGAGAATGTGTTAGGAACTGAAAAGAAGCCAAAAGGTTTTTATTAGCATTCGTATTCTCAAATTCAGTAACCTTCTGAGGGGCAAAAATATGTCAGGGTCTTCTATGAAACAATGCAGTGAGGATACAAGCAATTTTTCTTTTTGCCCTACATTAAACAAAATTCAGAGTATAACCTTCCTGATGACATCTGCCTTTTATGCTGTCTCCAGATCACCCTATTTAGTGTGTCCCTTTGTCCACTTTTTAGAACATAGCTACATGTTCTGTTGCTCTTTGTTCTAGCAGATTCTTAGTTAATATAGGAAATTGCTGGGATTAATTTGATGTTTAAGCATCAGTAAATATTTTAAGAGTATTTGCATTGCGAATCAGGTGCTAAAATGAGGATAGATAGTGCTTGCCTTTACTCTTAATTACTTGCGTTGGGTAGATATAAATATGAGCAGTGGATATATTGATTGAGCTCAGATTCTAGCAGAAATACATGTGAATCCTCTGTACTAGTGATGGCTATTCTTTTCCTAATGTGCAGAGGGTGACTGCTCGTTAAATCTTATCTTCTTTCAGAATACTGTTAACCAACTCATTTGTCCACCTCACCTGATACAGTATTTTCTCAGCATTTGGAGATAAATATACTAAAAGACCATGGAGACCTTAATTTTGCTATTTTCAATGACCTAGAACAGATTATGAGCAGTTTCCCTAAATCAAAGTCCAAAGCTTTCTAATGGGCTGTAGGACCATATCTCTTACTGAGTTGAGAGCTTCCGAAGTAAGCAACTTTCCAGACCTGTATTTGACAACAAGTATCAGGATAAAGACATATTACCTGCATATCATAAATAGTCAGTTATGGCCATGAAACAAGATGGTAACTCCTGTCAAACTTTAGGGATGCAGTGAGGAGAGAGAGATCAATGACATGGAGGGGACTGAGGGGAGAGAGTGAAAAACGAGGATGGGACTGTGTGAGGCAAAGTCCTTTCCCATAAATTCACAGATCAAGGAACAGATTTGGACCCAGTCCCCAGGGAGGAGTCAATATGGATGTTCTTATCTGACGGGGGAGGTAATGGCCCATCCTTGATATTTCTTTTCAGTGATGGCAATGCTTTGTCTCAAAAGGGAATCAGGTTATGAATTTGGGTTTTGTATCGACAAAAGGGCCACCAGAAACTTGAGCCTACGGGAACACTTATTGAATCCTGGGAGAACAAGCTGGGATTAAGAGCTAGGGTCCTGTCTCCAAAGTGAACTTTGAGAGAGAACTAGGATCTGGATACCTGAAGAAAAGAATGTTTTCAGAGCCCATTTGTGAACGTACCAGAATGCCCAACTGTCGTTGATCCAAGACAGAGGTTGGAGGTAGAAAAGCATTACAGGCAGCTGCAATGGGGTTGGGACAGCTGAGGACTTTCATGAAGCAATGTGAGGTAACATTAAAGGAAGGTAGGTGCTTGACTTTTTTCCCCCTTCGTCCTTTCTTCCCTGTAGTCAGGTCATTTGACTCCCACCTGCACGTCTAACCTTACCTGAATTCCAAGGTCCACTTTTGGCTTTCAGTCAGCGCTCCCTCTAGGACAGGGTTTCTTGACTCAGCAGTAAGTCATTCCTGCTGATCTTTTAGTTCTGATAATCCAGCTTCACCTATTTCAGTAACTTTCTAGAGCCTTGTTGACCTCCTCTTAGACCCCCAGATTTATTCAAAAATTATTTGAGCACCTGCTATCTCCCAGGCATAGGGAATGTGGCAGTGAGCAAAATGGATGAAAATCTCTCCTGCCCTTTGAGCTCTAACCCAAGGCAGAGGTCCCACTACGTGTGGTTGTTTCCTTATGCTGAAGCTAATTTATCTGCCTTGGCTGCAAGCCTCCTCATCTCTGGGTCCCTTACGGATGCCTTTCTAGCCAGATTGTCCTATTCCCTCCATTTAGATTTCTTACATTTATCCATCTGACTGCACTACTGCCACCCACCTAGGCTCTGGCTCTCTCATTGACCTTTGAGGACATGCTTTGCTACACTCATTTGCCATCCCCCACCTAAACGAGCACATCTGCTTCCAGGCCTCAGTCTCCTTGAGTTGGGCTCATTCAGCTTAGGTAATCTGATCTGGGACATAATAATGTCAAGAGGATAACAGTTTTCCAAGTACGACGTCATGACAACATGTGTGGGCTGGAGACACATCGAGATTGAGATACAGCTCCACCATTCAGCATGTAACCCAAAATGAGCTACTTAAGCTTTGAGTCTCAGTTTTATTATATGTAAGTTGCTCAAAATAATACTTCCCTTTCAGGGTCTTTTGGAAATTTAAGTGGGAGGACGTATCTCAAGCACTTGGCATCCAGTGGGTATTCAAAGATGGTTTTCTTCTCCTTTTGATAGCTTCATTGTCTCCTTTGATAGTGACAATAACCATGGAGGGAGAATAGGACAGGGATAGAATTCCCATTCTGCAGATAGAGAAATTAAGCCTCAGGAGGGTTGTGAGTTAGCACATCCAGTGGCTACTAGTTAGAAGAGGAACCATCATGAAAAGCCAAGACTTCTAACTTCTGGTCAAAGTTTTATTTATGAAGTGGTGCTGCCTTTACCTAAAAGCTAAAATGAAACAAAATAAAATTGGCAAGAAAAATTCTACCACTACTTTTCATATTTATTTTTTTATTGAAGTATAATCGACTTAACATTATATTAGTTTCAGGTGTACAATGTAATGATTTGATATTTGTGTATATTGCAAAATGATCACCACATATAAGTCCAGTTACCATCTGTCACTATATGTAGTCGCAAAATTTATTTTCTTGTGATGAGAACTTTCAAGATCCATTCCCTTAGGAATGTGTTTATTTTTAAAAATATTGGTCAAAATGGCTTAATAGTTTATAGTTCTTTTTTCTTTGCTGAATTCTTGCTGTCGGTCTTTTCTTGTTAATTTGTCTGTGCTGAATATAATGCTATGTGGGAAGGAATAACAACCATTTGGCCAATATGTATTTAACCAAAATGTATTTAATGTATAACTGAAATGTATTTAGTTTTCATTGTGCAGCAGGTCCTGAAAGTATTTTAAATGTTTACTCATTTACAACCATCGTCTACATTTTAGCATGATAGAACTGAAATAGAGAACTTACACAAGCCCACGTTGGCAGAGTCAGCAAGCGGTAGATTGTGTGTTTGACTGAAGTCTACCTGGCATCAGAGCCTAAAACTGCTTATTTTCTTAATTACCTCTTTATGTAAGTGTTTAGTATGCTTTTAATTTAGTGCTATCTATCTTAACATTTTATATTGGTAAGTTACATATCTGTTTATACTAGCTTGGACTGAAGGGGGCAGAGCCAGCCCAAAGTGGAAAGAAAATTATGGATTTCCAACTCACTGCCAACAGGAACAAGCTTAGAAATCTACTCTGCTGCAACCTCGGGCTATTTTTATGGAAAAGGAAGGATGACTCAGAGGGCAGAACCAAGAGCAGAGAGCCAGGAGTTATAGAGAATTATTCATAGGGAGCGGGACTGGACTAGGCTGTAATCAAGAAAGTGGTCCTAGCTTGTGCTAGGACCAGAGGGCCAGACAGAAAGAGGAAGAAAGGAAGAAGATTGGGGAAAAAAGCAAGAAAATATCGTTTATTTCAGATAATATGATTATATATAAACCCCAAATAGTCAATAAATTATTAGATTTCAAAGATTAAGATAAACACCTCAAGGCCTTCAAGTAAAATATTCTAATAACTTCCAAAGGCAAAACAATTAGATTGGCATCAGACTTTTGAAAACTCACCTACAAAGCAAAGGCAACAAGAGAGCACATTTAAAAAGAAAATCAGTGAAAAAAGTGAAAGCCAAGCATTTTTCATTCAACCAAGGTGACTGTCAAATATTAAGGCTATAGAAAAATAATTCTCAACTTACGAGAACTTGGAGAGTTCTGTACTCATCACTTCTTGAGAAATCTGCTAGAGGGTGAGCTTTATCCAGGTGGTGACTGGTAAAACTTCAGCAAAAAGACTGATGGTGAGCATTTAAAAAACATATGAAGGTGCATCTAAGACCACATGAAAGTAAGAATGAAGGTGGAAAATGAATTTTAAAATATCGTATACTGTGACAAAGTGGAAATAATGCAACTAAATATTGGGAGAAAAAGAGAGAAGAAGTTAGAAAACGCCAATAATTGTATAAGCAATAGATGGACATTGAAGGATATTGGGGGAAGAAACCCCTGATAAACTAGATAATAAAGAGGTAAATGAGAAAATTGGGCCCTAAAGGCATTAAAAAGAGTATATGTGTAAAGGTAATCACTAGAAGAAAGATAGAAATACATAGATGGAAAATGGGTGGAGAGACAGGACAAATGAGAATAAGATTGTGTGGGAGTGGAAGAGTTACACTCTGGGTATAAATTTTCAATAGCTTTGACTCGAAGAACCACAGTAATGTTTCATATACTCAAAAATAATTAAAGTCAACCAGGATGTAGAGATCCCAAAATGGAATGTAAACAGTAACAAATGAACCTAACTGTATTACAAATACATAACATAAGCTCTGAGGGGGATGGGGAAGATTAGAACTAATTGGAGTAACTTTGGAAAAGTGTATTTTGACTAGATGTTGTAAGGCAAAGACAAAACAAACAAAACGAAAAGAAAGAAAATCCAACTCTGTAAACAAAAACTGACTCTAGTTAGTAAATCTGTTTCTTATAGGAGTTGGGTTAACAATTCTGTAATTACTTTATGTGTCTACTAAGACTGAGGGAATAAATGGATGCATTGTAGATATTGAGAGTCAGGTTTCTCTGTCAAGAAGATATTAAAAATAAGGAAAAGAGAAAGGCTAGAATGAATCTTGTGTTAATTTGGGATCAGAGGTGTCAGTATGAACTCAAAGTATTTGAGATATAGATATATATATATATACACACACAGATAGACACTTATAGGAATACATGTGTGTGTGGGTGTGAGTTAGTACACATACGTTTATTTCCCAGCTCTCTCTACTGAGAGGGCCTAGGAGCAATGGCATCCCAGTAGCAATAAGCAAACCTATCACCCAGATCTTGGTTTCTAAATATCATTCTCCAATAAGAGGAACTAGTGATTCTCAGAAAAATGGTTGACTACATGATTGGTGCAGGAAATATACAAGATGAGCCTGGACTATCTTGTGGTACCAGAAAAAAAGGAAGTGATTAAAAAAAAAATAAAAAGGATTGGGGCATGTCAAAAGGACACAAGGAACCAAATGAAGAAGCTCCAATGTTCAAAACTGGACCAATCTAAGCAACAAAGTGCTTAAGTGTTGGATTATAGCCCGTAGATTAAAATAAGTATTCGAGTCCATACTGATATAAATAATTGAATAGGTAAATAAATATGAGTATAAGGCATAGTCCCTTCTTATGGAATAATTCAAAAGAATAAATGTAGAGGGAATGACAGAAATATAAACACCACATATGGCAAACCCCTAAGTAATAATTTTTGAAAATGAGATCTCAAATGGATGCTAAAATTACTGGGCAAAAGTTTGAAAAAAATGGGATATTAACGTAGTCCAAAGTCTCTCTCCCAAGATATTTATCAGTTGCAGAGGTAAAAATAACATTACAGTGGAGACATCTGGCAGACATCACCTTTACCAAGTGATCATGGTTAAGATATTGGTGTCATAAATCCTTTCGTATGAAGAAATGAGGAGGCACCCCATCACATCTATGAATTTTCTTAACAAAAATGTATAATTTCGTTCTAATCATGAGAAAACATCAGAAAGATCAACATTGACATACATTCTACAAAATAACTGATCAGTATGCGTCAAAAGCATTCAGTTCACAGTAGATGGAAGAACTCACAGATTAGGAGAGACTAAGAACATATAAGAACTAAATTAGGTGTGGGGTATTGGACTGGATGCTCAAACATAAAAAAGGTCTTTGTGGGAAAAAATTGATGAAATTTTAACAAGGTTTGCAGTTTAGTTAGTAGTATTGTATCCATGTTAATTTCCTGGTTTTGATAACTATGCTCTGATTACGTAAATTGGTAACATGAGGGAAAGCTGGGTGAATTCATTCCAGGGGATTAAAGCTTTTAATGTGAGAGGCAAAACTATAAAACTTTTAGAAAAAATATTGAAGCATAACTTTATGGCTTTTAGGTAAGAAAGAATTTTTTAAAGAAGACACCAAAAATTCAAACCATAAATAGAATCATTGAATTACTATATTAAAATTAACTTTTGGTACTACAAAGAAAATGAAAAATGAACAAAAACCTAGGAGAAGATATTACAAATATTTACAACTAACAAAGGATTGGTATTGTAAATATATAAAGAGTTCCTACCAATCAAGTAGTGAAACACAAAGTTAATCAATAGGAAAGTAAGTAAAAGACTTGAGGAGACTTTCATAGAAAAGAATAACTGAAGGGCTCATAAACATATGAAAAGGTGCTTAATCTCACTAGTAATCACTAAAATGAAATGTCAGACTCAAATGAAGTACCATTTAACACCTAACAGAGTGGCAAAAATTAAGTTAGATATTATCAAGTTTTGGAAAGGATATGGATCAATGGAAACGTAATCCACTGCTAGTGGGAGTGTTAGTCGGTAGAATTTGTTTAGGACTCTTTGATGTAACTCTTGAAGAATTCCTGCACAAGGACATCATGAGATGTGTACAAAAATGTTCACAGTCGCATAGTTCTGAGGAGTCAAGAACCAGAAAAAAATCCAAATATTTACCAGTTATAGAATGTATGAATAAAACTTGTTGTATTTATACTATGCTATGTAGCAAGATACATAAATGAATGAAAAGCTACAAGTCTTGACATAAATCTTAAATATTGAGTGAAAGAAGCAAATCAGGTAAGCATGCATACTGTGTGATTTTATGTAAATCTCAAAAAACTGGCAAAACTAAACAGTACGTTGTTTTGTGATCCACACAGACAAAGTAAATCTATAAAAAGGAAGGAATGAATAATAAGTTCAGAATGATGATTACCCTTGGAGAGAAGGGAGAAGTGATCAGAGAGGGGCACCCAGGAGTCCTCTTATATGTTGGTATAGTCTATTTCTCTATATACACTCTATGTAAACTGCATGTAAAGAATATTTTATATACTATTTGTATCTATGAGATATAATAAACATTTTTCAAGGAAAGAAAAATATTGCCTGGAAAATATCTATTAATTTATCAAAAGCCTCTGCTCTTATAGAATGTTCTTTGTAGCTTAGAGATAAATACATAGAATATAGTCTCTCCCTGTTTTGTTAAGTGACCCAGGATTTTTTTTTAAAGACATTTCACTGTTTAAGAATGGGGTCATGAGTTTCAAGGCTTTCTCTGATCAAGAAAAAAAACGTGAAGATAGTAACTTGGCTTCGGTTCCATTCCACACTTAAGTTACTAAAGAACGTTAGTCCACACTCGGCCATCTGCCATGCAGTGTGCAGCCAGGGCAGGGAAAGTAACTTGTGGGAATTCAGAGACTTATCTCTCTGACATTCTGGCCCAGAAAAGAGAAACAGACATATAGTACTATCCATTGAGCCAACATTTTCCCACAGTCTGTCTCAAATTTCATAGCCCTTGTTAAGTAAATTGATATTATCAGCCCTGTTCCCAGGGGGCAAACGTTAATGTCATTTAAATAGAATGTGAAGAGGGGATTTGATGAACCAAAAAACTCACTGAAGGTATTGAGACATTAAGAGCGGAGAATGTATGAAGAAAGAAAAAATTCTTTGCCCCACCATTTTGCAAATTGTTTAATCAAGTGCTTGAGGGGTGAAGGCAAAGACGGTCTGCCTTTAATTTTTTTTTTTTAAAGATTGGCACCTGAGCTAACACCTGTTGCCAATCTTCTTTTATTTTTTTCTCCTTCTTCTCCCCAAAGCCCCCCAGTACATAGTTGTATATTCTAGCTGTGGGTTCCTCTGGTTGTGCTGTGTGGGACCCTGCCTCAGCACAGCCTGACGAGCAGTGCCATGTCTGTGCCAGGATCTGAACCGGCGATACCCTGGGCCACAGAAGCGGAGCGCGTGGACTTAACCACTAGGCCACGGGGCCAGCCCCTGACATTAATTTTTTTTTGCTGTACTGTAAGCAGGTGCAACCCTCTCTAGAACACCTATTTTATTTTCTTCCGCTGTTCCTTTCCTCTGTCTTTGCTTCTTTCCTTCCAATTTTTTTTAACACCTCTTAATATTGTTAGTTATCGATCTATTGGGTAGGGACAAAGTCAAGGTTAAAGACTGAGTAATGTGATTATAGATTTGTTTTTTCCTTTTGCTTCAAATACTGATTACTACAGGCTGGGAGTGAGAATAAATAATCTCAGTTTCACTGCTATTTGCATCAAGACTTAGAAAGAGGAAGCAAAATATGTACCCTAAATTATGCCTCTTTGATGGAAAGCCTTTTTATCAAATATCTTTTGTAAGTATTAAGTCAATGTTAAATGAGTGACATAAGTTGAGGGAGCAACAAATGAGAATGTAACATGGTATTTGATGTATGAGGTGCTGGTTGCACAAACGGTTGGTGACTGTGTTTCTTTTATTCATACCTGGATGCATTCCATGCAGCACAAGGTGAAGAGGATATTGAACAAGCATTTAAGATTGTTTAGGCACTAAATTGAATGGTTGGACTTAACTTTCTGTTTGGTCATGTAAGGGGATAAAAACATCCGTATTCTAAATTCTAAAACATCATATTCTATGATTTGGAAATAAGATTTTATTGACGTTTCAGTTTTAGGTAGTGAAATGAATAATTCTGCATGGTTGCTAAAAGAAATAACAAATGAATTCTATCAATAATTATTTTTTGAAAGACCTCCCTTCATGAAAAGTAAAAAAGACTCAATAATTCCACTTTTCTTTTTGTGGAAAAAAATTGGTGTAGACTAAAGTTCCTAGAGATTTTTGACCTATAAAACAAGTTTCCCTATGGAATTTGAGTGGTTCTCCAAAACCATTATGCTAGTCAGAAGTGATGGAATCAAGAGATTGAAAAAGAGTGATTATCAGGATGGGAAGACACATCTACAAAAATATTTTTATTATTGGCTTGAAAATTTTACCAGTTAGAATATATTTCCAGGTGACTACTGTTAAAATACAAATTACCTTGAGCAAGTAAGACACTAAATGCAAACATATATATTACCATTCCAGCATGAATTTGGTTTTCAAACTAAGGAGCAAAAGTGAGAAAAAATGTGAATAAATGAGCATTCAATAGGATAAGAGTGAATTAGGTATAAATTGTAGTGAGAGCGAGCCAGCTTGGTACATGGACTTTGCTTTTAGATCCTTTGTTATTCCTCTTGCAGGGTTTTCCATTTTAACACAAGATCAAACTTTTAAATTAAAGGGATTAAGCTCTTCTTGGGGAGATTTCAGGCTTCACCCAGTGGGTGAGAGAGTTATCTGGGGGGACGCTGAGGCATTTTCATGCCCCCAAACTCACACAGAGGAAGCGGCTGCTTACTCCCATTTTGAGGGGTGATTATAAGTTTTAGACTCATTATCTTCTGCAGCTTGTAAACAGGCTCTGAAGGCACTTTCCAAAAAAAGAGTTCAAAGGTGAAATTGGTGGTTAGCCCCCTGAAGTAAACACTTTGAAGTGCAGTACACATTTCTGTATGTTTTCTGGTATATCTGGTGAGTCCCATTAAAATATTTTCTCTGTAAGGAAGATTGCCGCATGGAAATAAAGAGTAGGAAGAGCCAGAGCTCTGAAGAGGAAGACAAAACTTTGAGACTGGCTCTCTTACTAGCTGAGCGACTTTGATTTGGTCTTGAAGCCTCTCTAAGCCTCAGTTTCCATGCCAGTAAAATGGGAATAAGGATGTCTGTTGTGTGGGGTTGTTCTAACATGTACTACAAAACATCTCATAACACAGTGGTTGTAACAGATGGAATTCTAATATTTAAGGAAGAATGAACAATGTTGACAGTGTCTTGCTTGTAACAGGCAAGCAATGAATGTGGTATTAGTACATGTGAGCGCAACCCAGATCAATTACTGAGCATCTTCAAGTAATTTTTCAAAAAATAGGTCAAAGAAATTATTTTTCATTGATGTTGTCGTCAACTAAAATACAGTGTTAAGAAGGAATAGATTCTTGCTTAAAGAAACAATCCCACCCACATTATCTGTTTATATGATGCTTGTTGCAACTTTTCATTAAGGTCGTAATATTAATGCTATTTTACCTTCTTGAATTTGGGTTTTGTAATTATCCATATAATGAAGCACATATATAATTTCATGCTACCTTAATTAAGAACTGTGTGTTATGTCCAAGAACACTGCGTGTGTGAGGCTATCACTGATATTCCAACATTAAACCTAGATCTATTAGCTAATATTTTTTAATCATCAATGGCTCTCACTTAATTATACTCACAGGTATATCACAGGTTATGATTAAAGTAAAAGTGATGGAAAAGATGATATTTTATAAGAGTTTCTGATTACTTCACTGAATTATATTCTCTTCCCACCTGCTTGCCCACAGTTCGGCTCAGATCCGTATTTAATTGTATTCCATTTCTAGGCTTCCTCAGTACTTTTGAAATAAATACTTAGTATTTATCTGGGTGAGTCCCACAGCAAATGTCTTTTCCTGCTCTGGCAATGGTACCATGCCTTGTCCTCCTGTAGGTAGTAGGCTACAAGAAACATCTGCTGGTCATGCTGGGTGGTGCTGCTGCCAAGCATGGCCCTTCCCTGCCTGAGCCCCTGCTGCTCCCCACTGGGCTAAGGTCTCTGGAGCCCTGTGAGAGACTGAAATATACAAACAGAGAATGGCCAGACCAGAAATAGGACTCTGACCCACAGTCTGTCGCAACTTGTCCAGGAAACCAAGCAATTATCTCCCATAACCAACCTGGAAGCCAGCCTAATATCTATAAGTCAGACGTGTAGGAAGTCAGACCGCTATCTCGAGCAACCAGCCCAGAAACCCCCAAAATAACCTCTCTAACAATTGGCCCCAAAAGGCCAGGACTTGTTTGATAACTGACAGCTTTCCTATTTTTATGTCTGTTTCCCACATGAGACCAGCTAGAGAAAGCCAAATACGTACCCCTAACCAATCACCTAGGATGCCCGGCTTCTAGTTAGCCTAACTCCAGTTCCCCATACCAACAACCTTCAATCAGGGCTCACTTGAAGCCTTCTGTTTTCTCCACCATAAAGCTTTCCCACTCCTGTGCCTGCCTTTGGGTCTCTCCTAAAATTCAAGTGGCAGTGGGTGACTCCCTTGCTATAGCAATCGCTGAATAAAGAACCTTTGCCTGTTCTCATTTGGTTGGCCTTTCTTTATTTCCACACCTAGCTCCTGGCACTGGTCAGCATGGTTTGTTGAGGTTGGTCCTTACATCAGTGCCATGCCTGACCAAAGATGCCACTTCTCAGTGCCAGGGGTTGCCCCCTGAGTGCAGAGTTATGGTACACAGATTGGCTGCTTTGTATCAGCTCTGGTCACCCACCCAGAGAACAGGCTGTGTTAATTTTCTGGAATACAAAGAGTTGATTCTCTTTCTCTCTTTGTCATGCTTGATGGCCTATTGGGCAGGGTTTAGATGTTAGATGCCCCAAGTCTATTTAGCTTTCTTTGGGGCTGGGGGGTGGGGGTGCACCTCCCCTCAACAAGACAGTCAAGATCCTTTGTTTCCTTGCTAAAGTAGAGAAAATCCAAGTTCAAGTGAAATGTGTGGCATATCATCTTACTACAATTAATTGAATTTCATCTCGCTAGAATTCAAATAGCTTCTTTGAAATTCAGCTGAATGTTTCAGTCAGATAAATGTTCAGTACCTGATTGGCTCAAATGAACATTTCCTAGCATTGAAAATTCTATGAGGAAATCCTTAGAATTGAGCAATTTATACTGCCTTTAATACATTACCTGCTGTATGACAGGCAATACATTTATACATATCTCAATGACAGCTCTTCCAGCCACTCCTCCCACCCCGTCGACCCCAGTTTATCTTTTTGTGGCTCTTACGTTTCAAAGCCTGGAAAACACTAGTGCATTGTTTTATACTAAAACACTTTTCTAGAGTCAGATGTGTGGTTCATTTATTGTAAATTTGTGTCCCCCAGCTTTATTTATTTAATTTATTTCTTGTTCTTCTGCATACACAATTCCTTATTGTTTCAAGACTACTTTATAGTGTAATCTCTATGCCAACATGTTAAATAAGACATGTTAAAGTGCACCATTTGTTGTGCAATCAATTCAGATAACCTAGGTAACTTGACAATGTGATGAGCAGGTGCCTTCTACCCTAGGCTAAGTTCACATAGTTACAAGCAATGACAATGTCACAGCTTTCTTCTCTGGAGCTTTCCTTTGATATTGATGTGAAGACACATCCTGATTCCAGAGTCATTAAAATACGGGAAAAATGCAACTTAAAATTGAAAAATAAGGTCATTACAAAATGGGCCAATTTCCATCCCACCCCAATTCAAAAGCTTAGCCAGGATCTACCATCAGGGTGGGTGAACACTTGAAAAAGACACCAGCTTTAGAGGCTTGTTGCAAAAGCCAACGGCCTGAAAAGACAATTTGATTCCTCTCTTTCCTTTGCTTCTCAAAACTAGTCCATCAGCAAGTCCTATCATTCTACCTCCAAAATACGCTTCAACGCTGTGCACGGAGCTCCATCGGTCTGCAGCTACCATATTCTGACACACCATCATCTCGCCTCTGGGCTTTCATCCATTCCTTCTTCCCTCTATTCTCCATTGCACCGGCAGAGTAATCTTTTAATAAGTGTAATCACATCACTTTCTTGTTAAAACTCTTCAGCGAATCCCTATTGCAAATCAGATCAAATCCAAACTCCTCCATGATCGGGCCTGCTTACTTCTCCAAACTCATCTTTGTTCCTCTCTCCCATCACACTTCAGTCACATTGGCCTCCTTCCCATTCCTCGAAACTGCCAAGCTCTTCCTTGACGCAGGGATTCCCACCCACCACAATACCACCACTTACTATTCACTGCTGACTCACCACTTTTTTTTGTAGGGAAGTATTCGCCCTGAGCTAACATCTGTTGCCAATCTTCCTCTTTTTTTCTTTTCTCCCCAAGGTCTCAGTACATGATTGTATATCCTAGTTGTAAGTCCTTTCTGGTTCTTCTTTGTGAGCCACCACCATAGAATGGCAAATGACAGATAGCTGGTATGGTTCGGCAACTGGGAAATGAATACAGGCCACCAAAGCAGTGAGAGCGCTGAACTTTAAGCCCTGGACCATCAGGGCTGGCTCTCACTCACCATTTTTCAGGTCTTTGCTTAAATGTCAACTCCTCAGAGAGGTTTTCCTGGCAGCCCTGTCCAAGTAGGTTCTCTCTCCCTATTTCTCTACCTCTGCCATCTGCATTTCTTATATTGTACCATTTGTTTCTGTTGTAGCATTCATCATAATGTGAAATTATACAGTAATTTGTTGAATAGACTAACCTCTATAAGGGGCTCGGCCTATTTCTTTGGTTATCGAGTGCTTGGCACATAGTAGTGATCCATAACTAATTATCTGTGGGATAAAAGCATCAAAGGATCAGAACTCTAGACACAGAGAGGGTGAGAAGACTGTGCCAGCAAACAGGACCTCATGCCTCAGGCCTAAAGGAAGAAGCATATCCAATAAGACAGCATTTCATAGTGGAAAGAATATTGGATGGGGAATGAGAGGTCTGATTTCTGGTCTTGCCTCTGCCATGTAATGGCTACATTAACATGAATGATTGTTGATTTGACTATGATTCTATTATTTTAATTTTATAAAGAGAATAATAGTGTCAACTCTACTCGTTAATTGTTGTAGAAATTATATGAGACTGTTAATGAAATTGCCATGCAAAGTTAAGTCATTATTCAGATAATGGAGGTAAGGAACCAATTATAGGAACTGTTTAAGGCAGGGACTTGGTCACGGCAGCTGACAAAAGGCCAAGCACTAGTCCTGGATATAAGACCAGAGCCTCACTGGCTGTAGGTGTGACTGACCATGAGTTTCCAGAGCTACTGAGTTCAGGATCCTTAGTTTTCCACTGCAAAAGTCAGAATTTGTCTCACAGTTTCATTGGGGATGAAAATGTCACTGTGGGTCCCAGGGCTATAGGCTTGAGAAAGCCTCAGAGGGAGGAACTCCATGGCCTTCCTCCTGGTCATTTCTCTCCCCTCCTTATCCATAGGCTCTCGTCTTCTCATGTCTCTTTCACGCTATCAATTTCTTCTATAAAGAAAAAAGCAGAAAGCCATTCGCAATGTAAATAATTGAACAGTTGGAAGAATGTTTGCCTTATAACAGGCAGTCACAGTCTTAACCTAAATAAATGAAACTTTGTAAAATTTCAGGCATTACCCAATGAATTGGGGAGCCATATGAGAATAATTTGCCTTGTGCATCTCATCTATATAGCTGTGTGCTTGTGACACAGGTGGCCCACTATCCCTTAGAATTTATGCTCTCTCTTCCTTCCAAGCTGTAGACACTATGGGAAGTGGCTGCCTAGCCAGACTGCATGTCTCAGTCCCCTTACTTCTAGATCGGGCCCCGTGTGTGACATGTATCTCTTTTAGGCCAAGGCATCTGGTTAGTGCTGTGCCTTCCTCATGATTCCTGTCCTCTCCTACTGCTGAATGCAGATGATGACATGGTTCTAAGGAATGGGAGAGCCAAAGCATGGACAGAGCCTGAGTCCTTGACTCCCTGTGTGCTGGAAAGCCCTCAGCTGTCCCAGAACCCCATCCTGGACTGTTAGATGAATGACAAACTTCTGTTGGGTTGAACCAATGAATTTTCACTTTCATTTGTTACAACCACTAGTACTGTAACTGACACAGGAAATGCATTCTGGGATTACAATTGAAGACAGGAAACAATTCTGTTTAATACACAAATTGGAAGATCTCTAATCATATCATAACTAAACATACTCTGACAAATTATTTACTGCCCAAACAAAAGTTAGCACCAGTTATATAATCTAGATATCAGCGATGGGGGTTAGTAACCACCAAAGATCAAAATACCCATTAGCATTAGCAGAGTAAAATTTCCTAATATGTCTATCAGTTTGGAGACTTATTTTTCACCACCTTCTAAGAAGATGACCAAACTGCCAAAGTTGAATTATGAAAACCTGTGAAGCAAGTTAAAGGCTGTAATCTTTGTATCCATCAGACAATGATGATTTATTTTTATTTTTGACATTGCATCTTCCTGTCCTTTTTTTAATCTTTGTCTGCCTTATTGTTTCTAATATTACTTTGAGAGCAAGCCAGAAGGTGGTATAAGCCCATGTTTCTCCAAGTCACGGAAACAGCTGACATCCTGTCTCTCTCTATTAATGAGTAACAGACAGGTGGATATTTACCAGTGGCTCCAGCTGAATTATGACAAGACCCATCATGATCCAAGCTGGGAGGCTTGTCTACTGTGTGAGTCAGGGTGGGTAAGAACAGCTCCTGGATTTCTCAGCAAGTGGAGACAAGTTTGTACGTTGCTGGCTCTCTCTAAATAGTCCTAACAGTTGTTTTTGTAAAAGGCCTTACAATTATTCTCTCGGCTGATGTTTGTTCTGTAGAAAATCGCTGTTAGGTCTTTTGTAGGTGAAGTTAAAGCATGCAGAGTTTCAAAAAATTGCTGAGGATTAAAAAGGGCATTAGAATTCAGTGTTCCTGAGAACTGTACATGTCCTTGAGGCCCCTGACAAGATACTGGCCTTTTCACTTGGAAGCTACACTAATATTTCAGGGCAAAAGAAAGTCTTCTTGGTGGCCTGCAGAAATAATGTAGCTTGTTAAAGTGTTACCTGGGTAAAATCTGTATATGGTAAACGGTTCGGACAGCTTCCAGGGTTATAGGCATTATCTCATTCATTCTTTCATCATGCCCTTTATGGAGCAGGTGTGAAGTATCGGCCCTTCGGAAAGCTGGAGGGAGACAAACTAGTTTGTTGAAGGTGTTATTCACATCCAATGTTATTCTTTAACTTTTCTGGGGAGATGTCTCATCCACTCAGGTGAACTTTGTAAATTGGAGTCAGGCGTTATACTTCTAAGTTATTCCCTTAGCCACTCTTGGTGTTATCAAGCCTGAATTATGTCTCATAAATATTTGTGAATAAATAAATCACCGAATGTATGAATCAAAGAGGTGAGGTTTAAAATGACTTGTAAATTTTAGAGTGTACTGTCCTATTGTCAAGACTCTTCTCTTGTTAGCATTAGGAGAGTGCAGATTGTGCAACTCCTATATAATTCTTATTGTAGGCAATTTCTTACAGATGGTCAACCCTGCTTTCAAATGCAAATATTTTGCACACCATCAGTGTAGCACATTTAATGAATAATAGCAAAACTCCATTGTGTTGTAGGAAGGGAACTCAATAACCCTATGAACCGCCGTAACTATGCCAATAGCAAAGAAGGTGAAAACAGTTGTTTGGGGATCAAATAATACAGTAATAAGAATGGCTGTAATACTATGATAAATATAAAGAAAAATGAGTTGCACAGGGGAATTGAGGTAAAAGAAGAACAAAACCTAGGCTACATACATGTCTTCTAACTTGATGGCATAATTTCTAGAACACTAGTGTTGACCCACTGGTCTCTATGCTAGAGAAAAGAGGGGCTGACTGTAGGTAAATGGCACAATTTAGATTTTTCAGTTTGACTCTTTGAAGTGTGTATTTCAGAAGAAAGAGATCTGATACAATTCGAAAACCGTGATCTTTAATGTTGTTCAGACTTGCGTTTATATGCCTGGCTTCATCACTCACCAGTTCTGTGAGTTTGAATTTAACCTCTCATTGCTGCAGTTTCCCTGTTTATACAATGGATTATTTACTTCTACCATTATTGTAAGGTATCCTTATACTAATTATTGTTTTATTGCATTTAATTAGGTAGTTCGACTAACTTTTTGAGAGTAAAATATCTTAGAAAATGAATTTTGTGAGAGAGAAGAATATTTTTCCTTGTTTCATGATTATTTTTAAAGATTCTTAATATCAAGTACCATTATTCTGATATTTACTCAACTTTAACAAAAAAGCCCCGTCTGTATCCATTATGTAAGAAATCATGTGAAACACATGAGTTGGGGAGACTGTGATTTATAGCCACTCACCAGCTCATTATTACAGGCTTGATCCCAAGCCTAGTGGGTGCAATTGGCAAAGTAATAGGAAGCAATAATAAAAGCAGAGAGTAAATCTACTCAGGCATATTATTTTGGAACAATTTAATTAGAAATAGATGTATATCGTCTGTAAATTTATGTATACATACAAATCTGTTTCAGTAGAGATCACAGGTGTCTGCTGTCTGCAGTAGCTGTAAATATCACATGAGAAGACTTTATTTAGTAAGCAAACGGTGCTTTATATCGCATAAATATGTCAAAACCAAGCTTCTTATTTCTGAAGTTTCTTACTGGTAATTTTACTGATGTTTAAACAGAACTGTGGGAAAAATGTAATCTAGGATCTATATTTCTTTTTTAAGATTAGCACCTGAGCTAACAACTGTTGCCAATATTCTACTTTTTTTTTTTCTTCCTCAAGCCCCCTAGTACCCTAGTTGTCTATTCTAGTTGTGAGCACCTCTGGTTGTGCTATGTAGAATCTATTTCTTAACCTTATTTTCTTATTGAAAGTTTCTTAATTTTTAAAACTTTTTCAGTGGAAGACTTCAAACATATTTCGTAGATTAGACAGTGTAATGAACCTCTCTCTATTCCTAACCCAACTTCAATGATTATTAATTCAGAGCCAAATCTTGTTTCACCTATTCCCTCAATTCACTCTCCTCATATTTTTTAAAAATTTACTTTCTTTAAACTTATTTTTAGAACAGTTTTAGATTTATTAAAAAATTGAGAAGATAGTACAGAGTTCCCATATACCACACACCCAATTTCTACTATTAACATCTTACATTAATGTGATACATTTGTTACAACTAGTGAACCAATATTGATACATTATTATTAACTGAAGTCCATAATTTATTCAGATTTCCTTAGTTTTTACCTAATGTTCTTTTTCTGTTCCAGGATGCCACATCATATTTAGTTGTCATATCTCTTTAGGTTCCTCTTGGCTGTGATAGTTTCTCAGACTTTCATCGTTTTTGATGACCTTGAGAGTTTTGAGGAGCACTAGTCAGTATTTTGTAGAATGTCCCTCAATTGGAGTTTGTCTGATATTTTTCTCATGGTTAGACTGTGGTTATGGGTTATTGGGGGGAAAACACAGAGATAAAGTGCTGATTTCATCACATCATATCCAGGATACATACTATCAACATGATTTCTGATGTTGGCCTTGATCACCTGGCTGAGGTGATGTTTGTCTGGTTTCTCCAAATAAAGTCACTCCATCCTTTCCCCCCACCTCCATCCCGGGGATGTCACTATGCACAGCCCATGTCTGAGGAGAGGGGAGTTATGTTCCTCTTCCCTGAGGGAATATCTGCAGAAATATTTGGAATTTTTCTGCAAGGGAGATTTGTCTCTTCTCCTCTACGTAATAATTGATTCAATTGTTTATTGATAACCATGTTATTTTGAAGCAAATCCAGACATCATATCTCGTTTGTAAATATTTCAATATTTACAAAAATATGTAAAAAAACCTTTCATTTTGTTTCTAAAAACTTTCAGTTGTTGGAATATCCAACATTATATTTTTATCTTGGAACACGAATTTACCACAAAATTAAAATTAAAATACATTCCAAAATCAAAGAATCTAATACCCATTAACTCAATAAATACTTATTAGCATCTGCTATGAGCCAAGTATTATGCCAATAAGTGCTGGGAATATGTGAATGAAGAGGAATGGAAGGTGAAAGAGAAATCACATTTAAACCAATCTCAATGACTCCCTTCCTTTGCTTCAACATAAATAATGAAAGCAAACACTTATAGGGATTTATTTTGTGCCAGGCACCAGTAAATACTATTTTTTCATTTTAAAGATGAAGAAACTGAATGGTAGGGGAGTTAAGCAACTTGCCTGAGGTCATTTAACTAGTTAGATGTTCTAATGTGACTTGATCTCAGGCTCATCAAAGTCTCACCAGATATCTGCAAACTGTTTCTGTAAAGAGTCAGGTATTTAATATTTTAGGTTTCACACCATATATGATCTCTGTTGCTATTGCTGCTGCTTCTTCTCCTCCTGCTGCTCCTCCTCTTTCCTTACAACCCTTAAAAGTGTAAGATCCGGTCTTAGCTTGCAGGCCATATAAAAACAGGCCACGTCTGGATTTGACCCACAGGTCATAGTCTCCCAACCCCTGCACTACACAGCCTTTTGTCAACATCATCGTAATGGTCACACTCAGAATGACCTCAAACTCTGCCATCCTATAGGGCTGAATTCCTCTTTTGTGATGCATTGGATTCATTTCCTCTTGTTTGCATCATCCACAACAGTATGCAACATTAAGCTTGAGTTTCCAGGTAATTTGTCCACCAGATATGTCCTCTTAGAGCCAGATAAAGGAATATAAAGAACTCAAAGACACTAAGTCTCAAGGGAATCTGAATTTGGGGGTAGTTGATTTGAGTCATTTCCCAAAGTACAAAAGAATGAATGGCCTACCGAAGCAGCAGAAGTGATGTATATAGTTCCTCTTTACAATTGAAGATGATAACCTTGACCTTTGTGGTCACGACGCCACGGTAGGATCTTCTTTGTTGTTAGGTGGGAAACTGACTCACCCTTTGGGGTATATAAAGTCTGGAAGAGATGCTTTCTGATGGAGAAAGATACCCAGACAACTCAATAGCTTATTTAAAAAAAAAGATCTTCTCCTGTGAATTGAGAATAAGGAAGACTAGCCTCGGTCAAGGGTCTGGTCATGGTCCTGGCTGTATCACTAAAAGGCAGTCAGTCTCACATCTCATAAAATCATAAGCTAGGCTAAGATGTCATGGATAAAAACTCAGGCTGAATGCAACCTCACTGGAGAGTTAGTGTCTCTAGCTACATTTATTGGACACTTAATGTGCAGTGAGGCATGTTAAGAAATTTATGTACATTATCTCACTTGATCGTCATAACTTAATGAGGTTAGCATCGTGTCCATTGTACAGATGAGGAAATTGAGGTACAGATAGGTTAAACAACTTAAAATCATAGTACTAGTGGGGCTGGCCCTGTGGCCGAGTGGTTAAGTCTGTGTGCTCCGCTGCAGGCGGCCCAGTGTTTCGTTGGTTCGAATCCTGGGCACGGACATGGCACTGCTCATCAAACCACGCTGAGGCAGCGTCCCACATGCTACAACTAGAAGGACCCACAACGAAGAATATATAACTATGTACTGGGGGGCTTTGGGGAGAAAAAGTAAAAAATAAAATCTTTAAAAAAAAAAAATCATAGTACTAGTAAGAATGGTACTGAAAACCAGATATGTCTGATCGTAAAGTTTCAACAGGTAATTTTTGAGTACCTACTAGCTAAGCACACAGTAGGTACTCATCCAATAAAATTTATCAAATACCTTCTAAGTACCAAGCATAGTGCTAGGTACTGAGGATATTATGAGGAACAAAACAAAGTTCCAGCCCTTAGGAGGAATGGACTCTCTCCTCCCTTGTAGGTCACTACCCTCACCTTTCATGTATCCTTCCACCTACATACCCTCTTTCACTTGTGATAACATTCTTAATACACATAATTCACACCAGTATAAACAGAAACATACCTGCCATCTTCTTTCTTTACATTTTCCGTCAGCAAGAGAGAGAAAATGTATTGGGTCATGACAAACATGGATATCTTAACAATGTGTCCACATGTCACCCAAATAAGCCCCTGGTTCACATTGACCTATTGGAGTCTCAGTTTCTCTAGCTGGAGAGAGGATAAATTACACTTGACAACTATTGTCCAGGGAAACATAGGTTATACTTAGAAACATTCCTAGGGATGAATAGTTATTAAATATTTCATAGTTTGGATCATTATAATGTCTAAACTTTCTTGCCATTTCCTATTATCCAACTCATTTGCCTATTTCTCATCTCCACTGATACTAGAACATACTTGTCAAATGTGTAGAAGCAAGCCTGTGATTTTAGAGTCACAAAAATAGAAGCATGCTACAGTTGTTTAAAATTGTGAGCTACTTACTTAGCAACTTTGATGAGATCCAATCACTTCATGCATTGTGAGCTTTTCTAGCTCCTGGTCTCAGGACATGGTCCTGGAGTTTTATATCATTCAGAAACCCAGGCGTCAGAAGCTCTCATTAGACAACTGTGGCTAAGAATATGGTTTGTGTAACCAGACAGCCTATGTTTAAATTATAGTTCAACCACTTTCTAGCAGTTGACTTGGACAATTTGTTTAATCTCAAATCTATTTTCCTATTTATGAGATGGGAGTAGTACTACCTCATAGAGCTGTGAAGAAGACAATAAAAAGTGCTTATTAGTACCTGCCACAGATAAGTAATATTAGTTATTATTATTAATGTTATTTAAAATAATATCAAGCTATTAAAATGTATAACCCATACTATCATTTTGTATTGTATGAATTGATTTTGATCCTCTTGGTCTAATTTTTTTCCTTTTGTGATTATTTATTTATTTTTAAATTATTCATACTTTTAATCAACTCCTACAATGTTCTTGGTGTACTTGGTGTCATGGAAAAAAGAAGAAAATAAGCCAGTTTCTTCCCTGAGGAATTGATAGTTTGCTGGAAGATTAGGTATACACACATTAAACATTTATTCAAAAATAAGACAGTATATGACCATTGATGTCACAGATCTGTGCTTCTCAAGCTCTAATGTGCATATGGATCACTTGAGGATCTTGTTAAAATGTTGCTCTTGAATCAGCAGGTCTGGGGTGGGGCCCGAGAGTCTGCATTTCTGACAAGCTCCCAGGTGATACCAGTGCTGCTGGCCCTGGGAACACACTTTGAGTAGCACAATCAGTGCTCCAGGATTTCAAAGAGGGCAGAGGTTAATGTTGACCCTGCCTTGTCTGTAATATGAACAAAAGAAAGCAAACAAACAGCATGTGCTTTTCCTACATCATTTCATAGGCAGAGGTTTAATATCTTTTCATGATAATGAAAACAATTATTCTCTACCAAGAAGACTAGAGCAGGGCTTGCAACTCACACAGTTCTTGCAAACCACAAACCACAGAGTGGTCATATTTTCTGCTTTCTTTATCTTGGGTTCTGATTTTTCTTTAAATTTCTATTAATTTTATTATGTATGTTTTTGGCTATAAGTCACCTCAAATCTTTACCTGAAAGAAGTGAAATATAAACCAACACATTTAATTTAGTTAGACAGCTCTGATTTCAAAAAATTTGAAGGGTTTTAAATTGAAAGTTAAGTCCAAGTGAAAAAGGCCACATATTCAGTAATTCTAATGATGTAGCATCTTTTATCCATTAAGTTAGAAACTCTTTCCATCTTCTTGTGTGAGGAAAAAAAAGCTACGTGTTAGAACCATATTTTAAATCCTATCTCCATATATTTTCATTCAGGTATTATGGAGGTCAACTAACAAGCTATGAAATGCTCTTTAGAAATGACAAGTAATAATAAGGAGTAAAATCCTGGATGGAAGATTCTGCTGAGATATTTCTTCAGCCTTAAGTGTTGGAATGTCAGTGAGGGCTGTCAAGATGTTGCTGAGTTCAAAGGAGCGTGACTTGGTGGATCTCTCATTTATTTCACAATTATCTCTGTCCTATTGACTTTTATCTAAAGAGTTGCTATTATTTCTGCTTTTGTCCTACTTTACTTTCATCTTACGTATCAGGGACTGAAACCCTCGTTCCTCTAATTGTGTCTGACATGAAGCTGTCAATCTTATCTCCAAGGCCTTTATTGAAATGTTCCAGATGTGTGGCAGACTCTAGGATTGTAGGCACGACTGGCCCTTGATTCTTCAATGGTCAGTGCATCCTCTCTTTCCCCAGCCTCCAGGGCTCTCCACCAAAGTCATGCATGTAATGGTACTTCAAAGCACCTTTTTTTATCTAGCCTTTTATTTTCCTCCTTCAGAAAATGACCAGCATAGTGTGTCATTTTCTCTTATTGGCAGTATGCAAGTCTCCAGTTCCCAAAGGAGCAAGCCTCCCCCCAAAAGTTTTACATCTTCAACTCATCAGTCTAAGCGCCTATGAAGTAGATTTATGAATAAAATTGCAAATACCATTTCTGAACTCACGTAGGCCTCAAATCAAATATTAAGTATATTGAAGGAGAGTGTCATAAACCGTTGATTATCTGCCCATCCTTTTATTGTTTGTAAATGACCTTTTAAAATTTTAAATCACCAGAAAGCTCCCCCCTTAGAGCTATTCTCGTTTCTTTACAATTGTTTCTCCTTCAGTCTGGACTATGGGCAGATGTATAGATCAAATGATTCATTTTCAGGACATTCCACTTCAATCGAACTGTATTCATTTTAGATTCTTGGATCAATGTGGTTTATTTGAAATCTTACCATACCCATTGTTCTTTGTTTGTTGTTTTTAATATCACAAGCTCAAGGTGATGTTGCTACTTTCCCATCCCCAGTTCCTTTTCAAGTTTATATCATCAGCTTGTTCTTCTTTGATGGTCACAATTAAGTCCAGAATTTGTTGCCTCAATATCCTTCATCTACATTTGAGTGATAAAAAGTCAGCAAGGTATGCAAAGACACTGTTGGATATATTCTTTATTTCGCCAAAAAATACAACTTTTGATTTGTTGTGACTTTTTACCATTTTTCACCTTGTATTTATACCAGTTTTATATATTTTTCCATCTGACTGCTTGTTTGCCTCTCTTTTACTTGACTGTGTCCTCTTGGAGGGCTGGGACTCAGTCTTGACTTTCTATCTCCAGTAGAGAGAGCAGTGTCTCTTTCCTCTCAGAGGGAGCCTGGTCCATTGCCATTGATTGGTTGAAAATCTATTCTTACAAAAACCGGTTTACCTCTTCATGCAAGTTATAAAGTAAAATAACTGTAGATATTTTTCTAAATTTTAAAAAATTATTTTTAGTTTTTCTGATAAAAAGGAGTTACACGCATCAGGTGAAGGAGGTAATAGCTAATATGGGCAGTCAGTGCTTCTCCCACTTTAACGTGAATATGGGTATAGACAGTGGACGGGGCCTACGAGTCTGCATTTCTAAGGCCTGAGGTGATGCTGCTCTTGGTATTCTGGGGCCACATTTTGAGTGGCAAGGCCCTGGGGGCCTTAGGCTTTCTCTGTTCTCAAATCACAACTAATGATTGGCTTTGCCTGGTAATTACTTTTATCTTAAATTTTTTTTCCCCAAATCCAAAATTTGTTATAAAAATTTCAGACCTTATAGAAATACAAAATGTAGGAAGCAAAAGTTCTCAGTAATCTTTCCTCTGAGAGAGCGCCGCCATCAACAATTTAATGACTATTCTTCCAAATTATTTTCTCTCTGTGGATGACTATTTTTTAGGAAATGAACTCAGTCAAAACATTCTGTTCTTGCTTTTTTTCACTTTCCAATATATTATTGTTTTTTTTTCCCCATGTAAGAACCTAGATGTCTTTCATTCTAGTTACAGGATAGTTCACATATGCTTTAGGTGTTACGTAGTTTTCATGTTGTTAAGAAGATACTTATGCAAACAAAGCTTTTTAAATAAAAGCAACAGCATTTTGGGCAGGAGTCAGTGTTATTTAAATGAACACTTTAAAATAGAGAGAAGTTAACTTGCCTCTAGATCCTGTAGTGATGACACTTTTAAAGGAATGAAGGCAGAGGTTAGAATGAGACACTCCGGTGGGTTTAGAAAGGAGACCCGGTCATTTTTCTCTAAGAAATGACAATCTCCTGGGCTTCCCTGGAGGTACAGGCCTGAAGCATCGAAGGACAATGACTATATAAGAATATAAAAATACCCTGGGGTTTACCCCAGGCCCACCTTTCAGGGTCCTGAGGTCAATGATACATGAAGGGGTGCCCGCTGCCCCTCACCCCCATGCCAGGGCTGGAGTCATCAGAAGCCCTTTGCCGCGGGCCTGTGGGGTGAGTTGTCCCACACAGCCTCAAGGCTGCAGCTGACTCTGCAGTGCTGAGCAGTTCCCCAGCCTGAGGCAGCAGCTGTTTCAGAGAGCTGTGAGCAGCACTCCAGGCCCAGCTGAGAGGCCCACTTTCCTCTGAGGATGAGGTTGGTGGCCCTTGACCCCCGAAGGAGTGAAATTCTCCACCAGGAAAGGAATGGGTGTTGGTGCAGAGGAGCTGTTTAATACAAACAATAGGCAGAATAAATTAAAAATTATTCTTCAAATGGCTGTTTAGGCTACAGGGACACCTGTATTGGCATGAGCTGTATACCTCTGATTCTGTACCAGAAATTCATAAAGACAAATATCTATGTCCTTTCTCTATCTCTTACTTAAGAATAAGGATTTCTGGCCAGAAGATTCTCTAAATTCCAGTCAGAATTGGAATGAGCAGCCTGAGATCTTTGCACTTAATTTGACTGAGAATCTTTCCCCAATAAAAAGACATTCTCTTCCTTCTCCCCCTCCTAACACAGCCCCCTCCATCAGACTAGAAATATGATAGATTCAGTTAATCTTCAACAGGCAATTTCAGACATTTTAGATCCACTTCTACTGTGTGATTAATTGCCTCAGTGTTGGCAAGTATTAAACCGGAGAGTTTTGTGGGAGGAAGTCGGAGTGCAGGCTGCAGCTGGCCCGCTGTTTGTTACTGCTCAGGCCCAGCCTCTGTTCTCCCTCAACATAGCACAGCTGCTTCATGTCTGTCACAATCAATGGGATGACATTTCCCAACTGGTAATTACCAAAAGGATTCCTGTTGATGCCTTTTGGAGCTGCCAATCTTAAAGGTAGCTCTTGGCTCCTGCTGAGGACAGTGTGTCTGCAGTTGGGCTTTTTATCTCCATTTTCATACTTGAACTGAAAGAAAGGTTTGTGTGGAGACTTGTCGCTCATTCCCTAGCACCTCTCTTCCTTCCCCTCACCTGTCTACACGTTAAGAATATCACAGAGACTCTCAAATCCTCTGCATACACTGAAGAAGACTGAATAAGACTGCCCTAGGAGGAAACTAGGAAAAAGGTGCCTAAGAAACGTTAAGGAAAGAACTAATGCGAGTTATAAATGAAGGCATTTGTATTTTCATGTTCTGTGAGGAGAAGTGTAAAGGCCATCATTTTCCAGGGACTTCAATGAATGCCTTCCTCATAATTTGGTGTTCACCAAAGAGAAGGATTAGAGAATTCACTGGATTCAGCAATTTAGGAAAAACGCTTCAAGTTGACATGTATCTCTTTACATTACATATAATCTTTCAAGCACCAGGATGACATTTATTAGACAATTTTTGAAGGGAAATCAATAAAGCTCTAGCCGGGTGGCTCTGTGGGAGGATAAACCTGTAAACATATCACAGAGGAATACATTTACTCATTCCTTCACTCCACAGGGATTTTTGGGGGTGGTAATATATGCCAGACACTTTTAGATGCTGAGAACTGGAACGGTACCATGTGTAGCTTGGTGTGGGGATCGAATAGCTTACTGAATTGTTGAAGACATTCTCACTCTACCTGTGCTTTCCTACCATCCCAGACTCTGAAAATCCAAGATGCCTAAGCATTTACTAGTTTCCTCACTTACCATATTTTGATGATAAGATAACTGTTCCCTCTGAGCCTTGGAGTTAAAAGAGCTAAGCCACATTGAATGTAGATGGAATAGAGAGCCCAGACACATGAGCGGAGCTAAGAAGGACAGGCAAGAAGAAATTCAGGGCAAAGTAGAAGTTTAGAATGGTAAAAGAATAAATACATGAAAAAGAAGGGGAAGGAAGGAAAACAAAGATTACTTAGTACAGATTTATTGTTCAAAGAATGAGGTGCTTTGACAAGTGTGCCAGGACCAAAAGTAGATTAGTGGCTGGAGGGGCTGGTGGTAGTAGAGAATGGGGAGTCACTGCTAATGGGTTTAGGGTTTCTTTCTGGGTTAATGACAATGTTCTAAAATTCGATAGTGGTGATGGTCGCAAAGCTCTGTGAATATACTAAAAACCACTGAATTGTGCACTCTATGAAGAGATGAAATTTAGGGTGTGTGGATTTTATCTCAATAACGCTGTTGTAAAAAAAAGGGACACTGGTTCAAGCTTGACTAAGATGAAGCACCATCTTCCTGTGAGGCAAGAACCCAAATGAGTGCTTCTGAATCTCTCATAAACTTAGTTTCTGTATAGGATGATTTTGGAGAAGCTTACCCAAGTGTGTATTTTAAGGGCTAGACTTTTGTAGCTTAGGAAGGGGGAGATAGAGAAAACATCATTTACTGGAAACTGTTAATATGATAGAATCGATATTATGAATATTTATGTATGCATCTAAAAAGAATAGGAGAAATAGGCCCAAAACTGATCATATGTGGGAAAGCTCTGGATCTATACTGCTTAAGATGGTAGCCTCTAGTCACATGTGGCTATTTAAGTTGAAATTAATTACGACTGAATAAATTTAAAAGTTCAGTTTGTTAGTCCCACTAGCCGCACTTCAAGTGCTCGAAAGCCACATGTAACGAGTGGCTACTGTATGGGACATGGTGGCTATAGAATGTTCTATTGGACAGTTCTGCTCTAGGTGTTGTGTGCTGTGTTTCTGTACCTTACAACACTCCACAGTTTGCCTCAACAGGAGACTCTAGAACAAACTCTTTTCTTCAAGAATCTGAATTTATAGTCCACTGAAACCCAGGACTGTCCCAGTGAAAATGTGAGTCCTCATTGTATCACTCAGGGCTTCAATAAATGGTAAGCTGAGAATTCCTCAAAATCAGTTTATCGCTCATGAAGCTTAGGTTTTATTTTGAATTCTGCATTAAGTTTCTTTGTGGTGTTTCAGATATTTATTTCACTTTTTCTGCTTTTTCTTTTTAGGTACTTAGTATAAAAATCTGATAAGTATTTGACAAACACTTGTGACCATATTCCAAATATTTACCCATCAGGGCTTTATTTACTGTTGAGTAAATAATTCTCTTTGTTTTTTTGTCCCAGTTTCCTGGCCTATGAAATGAAATCTGTACTTTCCTTCTTCATGACATTTATAAAATTAAGATTTGGGGGTTATCTTAATAAGGTGCCACAAAGAAAAGAGTTATGTAAGGTAAAGTAAATGTAATTGCTATAAAATTTCTTTTTTAAATGACTTCTAATGTCAATTATTCTTATCTACAGGAATGTTGGATAATATCCAAAAAATATATAAAGAAAAAATCTAAAAGTCACCTATAAGACACCTCTCCAAGGTAAATGTTTAGTTGTAAAACATTTGGTTGTATTTTTTCATCTCTGCTTTATCTATTGTACATACAGTTTCACAAAACTGAAAGTGTATTGTCTATTTGCTTTATATTCTGTATATACAATTTCACAAAAATGGAAGTGTATTGTCTATACCCCAAACTTTTGGTCCCAAGCTAAACCAACTTGACTGCATAGCACAGTGTTAAGGATGTTGACCCTGGAGCCCTCACTGCACGCCTGCGTGGGCCAGCTCTACAACTGACCGGCTATGTGTCCTTGGTCAAATCACTTAACACTCTGAAGTTTCATTTCCTTGATTTGTATGATGGAGATGATAATAGTGTTTACCTCTCAAGGTGGTTGGGAGGTTCACATGAGTTAATGTGAGGAAAGCATGTCAAATGGTGCCTGGCAGATAGCATTTGGTATTATTAAATGTGACCTGTTTCGGCCAGTACTTGCACTTGCAGAACTGAAGCCCTTCCTGAAAAATCCCACTGCACTCAAATATTCCTGAAGTCTCCAAAGAGGAAGCAAGCAGTCAGTTTGCTCCAGTCTACAAATAGTATCTACCATCTTCTTTCTCTCTCACTCTGCCTTTCTTTTGTTGATGTCCTCTGTTCTTGAATTGGCTCTAGATATATTTACTGTTAGGACGATTGTGATACATCATGATAATCCCAATTTCCATGCCAAAGGTGCTGCATTCTAATGCTTTCAAAGCCAGTCCTCTTGGAGGCTGCCAAACTGTGGCTGGTTTTCATATAAAAATAGAAAGACTCCTTCCAATTCTGCATTATAGACCCGAACTGTACTCCTAAGGGTTGGTTTTGTTTTGTTTCTGATTCTATAAAGTAGATGATTATAAATCCAAAATTTCTCTCTTACTAATATTGACATTCTTGTAAGGTAATAATTCTCCCATGAATTATTATTATGAAAGTTCCTTTTCCTGCCAAGGGTGTGGAGGGAATGGAACCAAGTGGGGTGGGGGTGAGGGTTGAGAGAGGAAAACCCTGCCTTATCTCTCACAACTCCTTACCTACATAGAAGTGTAAGTTCCTTAAAGATAGGTACTTTCTCTTAGTCCATTGTCTCCCACAGTGTCAGTAAAATCTTGGGCCCATAAAAATCCATTAGATACATTAAAATGTATTATTTTTGATGTTACAAGAAGAAGAAAGCAAAATATTTCTTAAGGATCTAATATGTGCCAGACATTCTAAATATGTCATATCATTTAATCTTTACAGCAACCTTTCAGGGGACAGTCATTATTATCCTCCTCTTACAGATGAGATAACCAAGTCTAAGAAAAGGTAAAGAGTTTTCCCAGGTCACACGATGAGTAGGTGACAAAAATCTGGGTTCACTCCAGGTCTGCTTAATAGACCCCAAACTTGTTTTTGTGCAGCAATGCTGATTTTTGGGGTAGGCAGAGTGAAGGTTATCCTAAAGTAGCAGCAGTTCGAACAAATGGAAGCCTAGCAATTTACAACATCACAGCTTTTTTGGAAAATTAAAATATCAGCTCAAGGGATGGGGAAATAATTTGGCCATGAGCAAAATGCAATTTTAATTAATTGAACTTATTCTGAGTTTAAAATAGATTTAGGCTTATCTTTACTAATCAACACACCTTTTATTTACTGAGTCTTAGGAAAAAAGTTTGGTAAAAAATTGTTCATATCCCCTTGACACCAAATAATTCTTGAAAAACTACATTTAGGAAAAGAAGCATATAAACTGTATATACATTGAATACGGACTTCAAAATGAAGTCATTAAATTAAACACTTCAGGTTATAGTCAACCTATGATCATCATTTTATTTTAGAAGGTTTAAGACTCCCAAACAGGATTTCCCCACTTTCTGCTTCTTAGACACTTGACAAAAGAGTAGAGTTGGTTGAGTTTCTTTAAGACAGTTTTTCAAGCATTCTTTTGAGTCCCTCTCTTATGCTCTCTATTAAAGCTAGTTTAACTTTAGCCGAGTTGTTAGTTTCTAAGAGACATCATTTTCTCTCCCGCTGTCACTCTGGACCACTTAGGAAAAATGTGTTTGAACAAGGAACCGTGCAATCTTTCTAGCCAGGCATTTGAGCGCCCCTGTTGCTAAAAGGACCATTCACGTCTTTCTACGCTTCAGATTCAGTGGAGTCTTCATAAAAAACTGAAATGTAGTGAAATAAATCATAAAAAGGTCTATTTGCTTTAGGGCAGATATTGAGGAACTTCTGATATGTAGTCATTAAGGTGAGCGGAAGTAAACATCCTCTTAACTATCCAGGATAAAGAAAGTTCACAATAATTTCTCTTGTTCTTTATCTCTGTTTTTCAATGAGGTGTCACCAAAATGACAGTCCTGGAATGCAGCCATTTCCTCTGCTGTGTATTCATCGGCAGATCTGTGTCACTTAGGTCTGGCTTTCCTGTTGTTTAACAGTGATGAAATAACTAGTGGTAACTTATTTAATCAATACCTTCTCTTTTCTTAATATACTTTAAATTTAATAGAAGCTAGCTTCATAAGAGTATTGGCAACTGACCTGGGTTTCTTTCTTCTATTTCCTCTTACTAGTGACACTTTAGTCGTTAGAGTTCAGCTTTCCTGTGAAAATCGTGGTGTTGAGTTAAAAGAGTTACACAAAATAAGAGATGGTCTCACAAGCTTGGTTTGTCACTTGTTTTTTGGGTATATTTTATTAGACTTTTTCCAAAAGCACATTGCGTCTAACTGTACAGTATTCAATCAGATCTAAATATTATATAATATTGGTAAGATACCTTTAATCTTTAAAGAAAAATTATTATATAACTTCACATATTGACATCACCATAACAGGTTGACTGGTTTGCAAAACAGGTGGCAACAGCTATAGATAAAAGGAACAGAACAAAGAAATAAAAACACTAATCCAGCAAGTCCTATATTTAGACTTGACATAGTATAATGACTAAGGGGAAATTTTACATAAGCATTACTAATGCATGCTTGGAAGTTTCTTTGACATGACATTAATCAGAGAAACTCCTAGTGATAACATGACTCTTTTTGGTGCTAAAGGCATATAGCATGCTGCACATTAACATAGGCAATTGGCTTACAAAAATAAATATGTGGCTATTGAGTACAAAATCTGATGCAAAATCTTCAAATGAGACTGTTCTTTCCCAAGGTAAAATGTGTTAATCAATGTAACTGTTCCAATAAATTTGTTTCACTACATAATTACTTTTACTTATAAAAACTTCTATAATAGCCTTTCTAAAGTTTGATTAGATGCATTCATCCCATAGGTATCTACTGAACACACTCTTTGTGAAAGGTAGGATGCCAAGAACTGTGGATAGAACAATGTGTAAGATACAGTTGTATCCTTGAAGATTTTAATCTAGTGAGGGAGAAAGACAATATGTTATGATAAACACTAAAATAGAGTTGTTTCAAAGTGATATGGGAATATTAAGGAGGAAATATCTAACTTCTACGGGCAAACTAATTTGGGTAGATTTTTCAAAGGGCACATGGTACCCTTCACCCTCACCCATGCTCCCGACATGCCCTCGCCCCCTTGAAGGTTGTGTCAGAATCTTCCAAAGCCAGCCTTTCCCATTGCCAGTATATCCCTAACATCCCTCCCCACTGCACTGGTCAGAAGCTTGAAGGTAGTGGTTGCATAGATTCCAGGCATATATAAAATTTTAAAAAAGTGAAAGAAGCTCCAGATCTTTCTTCTTTCGTTTAAGACAACAGAACTTAATCTTATTTTTCTTTTTAAAAATAACGTAGAGGCCAGCCTAGTGGCCTAGTGGTTAAGTTTGCGTGCTCTGCTTTGGTGGCCTGGGGTTCACGGTTTCAGATCCCAGGGGTGGACCTACACACTGCTCATCAAGCCATGCTGTGATGGCATCCTGTATAAAATAGAGGAAGATTGGCACAGATGTTAGTTGAGGGCCAATCTTCCTCACCAAATATATACATATATAGTCTTGGTATTTTGCCATGTGTACCTAGTGGAGTATTGTATCATGGAGCAGGTGGTAGGGGAGGGAAGAAGACAAGGAGAGTTCATCCTATGGAAATAATTCCAGACATTTTTCCTTTTTTAATGATTTTTAATAGAGATATTTGTCAATGCATTTGGGAAACTCAGGGCAAAATTCTGGGAAACTTTACTAAGGACTTCAACTGTCTTTGCCCAGACTTTCTATGCAGTTCTCCAGGCCTCTGTATTGTTTTCACTAATGGTCTGTGGTTAATTCCTAGGAAAGCCAAATATAAACACACTAAAACCCAGCAAAACTAGCCTAAGTCCTAAAATTCAACCTAATGGCATAGTGATGATGGTTCTACTTAAGCAAATACTTAGTAAGGACAAAAAAATTATTTATGTTAAGCCAAACCACGCCAACTATCCAAGGGATTGTAGCACAATGGAGTGAGCCTCATGGAGTAGCTGTTGAGGGTATCAACTGTACACAGTCGTACATTCCCTCCTGACCACAGGAAGTTACTACAGTGATTTCTAGAGTGCCTAATGGAAGATCGTTGTCAGCGTAATCTCCTTTACAATTACAAATACAGGCTGGTGGGTTCATGTAATAGGACTCCTTGAAGACAATCAGTTTGATTGTCCATGACTTGGTACAGAACGATTTTATAATGTAAATTCCAAATATCATGAAACAATGCATTCAAATACCAATGCTCCATTTCTAAATCTTAAGAAAAGTGCCGAGGTGCTGGTTTGCTTTTAGAGACGTCTTTTTAAAAATAGCTTTATTGAGGTGAATTTTACAAACAAAATTTCCATCCTTTGTAAGTGTACGAGTCAATGACTTTTAGTAAATTTAGAGAATTGTGCAATCATCACTACAATCCACTTTTAGAACATTTCCATCACCTCAAAATTTCCCTCCTGTCTATTTGTAGAAAGGACACACTTCTACTCCCAGTCCTGGGCAACTACTAATCTGCTTTCTGTCTCTATAAATTGCCTTTTCTGGACATTTCATATAAACGGAATCATATAATGTGTAGTCTTTTGTGTCCACTTTGTTTGATGTAGAGTAATGTTTTTGAGATTCATCCATGTTATAGATGTGTCAGTAGTTTGTTTAGTTTTAGCTTTGTGGTATTCCATGTTATGGAGTTGTATATGCATGGCATCTCATGTAAGGAATGTATGTACATTTTTTTATTGAGGTATAATTCACATATAACATTTTGTATATACATTTTCAATTCTCAGTTATCTCTCTCTTCATGCTTAGAAACACTACAGTGCTTTCTTATTGGGAGGAAAAACAAAGTAAACAGAAAACCCTGAGGTCTCATTTACTGACCATTAACATTCTTCAAAAGCTTATGATTTATAATAGCGAGATAAGTAAATGGAAATTGGTTATTTGTGTCCTCTTCTTCCTTTTCCTTGACTTGGGATCCTTGAATCACGGAGTCAGTGAATCCTCTTCAAGTCCATGCTAAAATTTGTTAATGTGAACATTTTTTCCTGAGGAGATGGTTCATAACTATAATCAGATTCTCAAGTGGTCGGTTACCCAAAACAATTTAAGAGCCAATCTTAGTGTTCCATTTGGTTCCATCCTTGACCCTTTGTCTTTTTCATTCTATACATTTTCTTCGGGAAACACTTACTTTCATGGCTTTATGACTCTGACTACCAGCAGATAATGACTGGGAAGAGCCCAGAGAGAAGTTTTTTTTTCTTATCTAAACTGTGGGCGATACGAACGTTTTAAATATATTTTGAATTATAAGGAAGCCATCCTCTTCTAAGCAAAAACTTGGGGTGTGGAGTTTGTGTCTCTTCTTATCTTTATCACTTTACCTCAGACCTTAAACTTTCCCCCCTAGAAGGGACAGTCAGGCTGGAGCTTTGCCTTGCCCTTTTCTCTCCAGGCTCTATTACCTTTTGTCATTTACATCTGTCCCACTGAGGCTGAAAACCACTGCACCTTCCCAACACTTGCCCACATGCATGTACAGTAAATGACACCAATTTTAAACGCACAGTTTGGTATTTGAGTGGAGAGCTGAATCCCCACTTTTAGATCACACGGTCTTTGGTACGTTCTCTGGGATCTGCCTATAGCTCTACATCATTTTTCTCAATCCACTAAGCTCTTAACTGTGGATATTTTTCTCTAAGGATTATAGGAAATGGTCTTGTGATGTGGCATTAGACAAAGATGCTTTGTTTAGGGATTTTTAATGGTCAAACTGGAAAAGAATCACTTCCATTTGCAAGTCCGGGACCCTTCCTCAGATTGCAAGAGAAAGCAGCTTTCAGTCGGGTGAGTTTTCTGAGAAGTAGGAATACCACAACTACTCATTCAGTGAGTCAACCTAAAAGCATTTCTGTAGCCCCTAATTCTAATAGCACTGTGCAGAGAACAGATGTAAAACATTAAGGGGAGAAGAAACTAAGTCAACAAACCTCTACCATCTATATTTTATTATTGATGTCCATATTCACCTCCAACTCTTGACCTCTTTCCCAAACTCCTGACCTGACTGTGCAACTACCTAATGGATATCTCCATCTGCATGTTCTCTAGCCACCTTATGCACTACATGTCCCAAGTTGAACATCTTATCTTGCCTGTCATGACTGCTCCCCCTCCTGCTTGCGCCATCTTCATGCGTGGGACTGACATTCAAATAGTCTCCCAGTGCCGTCCTCATACTCTCAACCCACATTTAATGGTCAGAAAGGCCAGTCAATTATACCTCAGAAATATCTGTCATATATGGTCCCTCCTCTACATCCCCACTGTCACTCCCTTATTCTGGTCCTCTTTCTCTCTTCCTTAGAGCATTCCAACTGATCTTGCCACTGCCAGACTTGTTACCACCAGTCCATCCCCACTCTGCTACCAACAGGATCCCCTGCTTCCAAACCTTTGCTGCTTCCCATTACCTGGGGTGAAGGCTAAATCCTGATGCACATAGGCCGTCTACACAACGTGGCCCCAGCTTCTGTATTTGGTTCATTCACTGCCATTCCTAACCAGGCATCAAGTTCCAGCTACTCCAAACATCTCCTCTGTCCCCAAATTGCCATTCCTTTTCATATGGCTGTGCTTTTGGAAAGACTGAGGAACTAGCAATGCATTATGTTATTGCACGTTCTCTTCTCTATTTAGAATTCTCCCCATCCTCAGCTCCTCATCTGGCCCGTTTTCTTTGCTGAAATACCTCTTATCCTACAAGGCCCTGTCCAACTGTTGTCTCTTTTGTGCCACCCCCACTCTCATCTCCAGGAAAAGTTAGAATTTCTTCTATGTCTATCTCTCAAGTTCCTTTTCCTCTGTGGATGTTGTTTGTATTTCAATCTCATTGACTATGTAGGCTCTTGGTGGCCAACAGCATCTTGCATACCCAGTGCCTAGCATACTTCCTGGCATGCTGTAGGTTTTTAATAAATGCTGAATGAATGAGTAATTAAGTTTGCGAAGAGTGTGGTAATCATATAACTTGACTTGCTCATTTTACTAATAAGGAAATTGAGACCCAGTGGAATTAGAATTGTGTAATTATAGGCAGATTCTGAAGCAGAACCAAGGTGTTTTGACTCTTAGTTGAATGCTCCTTCCACTACACAGCATGGCATAATTAATTTGACAGATTTCTAAGGAAGGATCTTTAGTTTTAGTGACTAAATGTAGCTCAGTAAGACAAGGAGATTTATTGGTGGAAAAAGAAAGAAAAGTTAGTTTTGTTTCACAGAAGCTATATTATTTTATTAATCTTTATATCCAAGGCTTTTTAAAGTTTGAAGGTGATTGGAAGAAAGCAATAACTGCAGTTCCAGAAGATGATTCTAACGAAGAAATGACAGTACTTTACCTAAACTGATTAGTTAGAACTGGGTAATTTAGAAAGATTCTTTCTCTTAAGCTCGAAAGTAAGTGAGATGTGGAAACTTCACAGATCCCCAGGGATCAAGGCTTGGCCGAGAGACTGGCGGGGAAGGAACAGGAAAGCAGTATTTCTTTTGAAAGGGAGCCAAACACATGTTTCATTCTTCTGGGTTCCCTGTTTGAGGCAAGCGACTTGACTCACTTCATTCAGTCCCGGAAAGAGGCTGTAGTTTTTGTTTATATTTTCATGAAAATTTTAAATACGTAGAACCAAAAAGTCTAGAGAGAAGAACCAAGGTTAATGTTTTATTTTGAAAAGAAGATGCTCAGAGTTGGGATATACACATGGGAAAGATAGAATTTAGGGTATTTCTTTTATTCAGAGTGAAAACAACTACAAATGAGAGCAACTTGATAGGGAAATAATCACTCCAAATAACACATTTCTTTGAACAGAATGTGTCTGCCCCACCTTACTAAATTGAGAAAGATACAGATTATGTGAGTGACATATAGATTATATCTGAGAGGTGGATTTTAGGAATTAAAAATTAATTTTAAAGCACACATTTTTGGAAGAAAGATGAATTTCAGCACCACCAGCTCAGTTGCTGGTAGAGAAGAGGGGAAGTGGGGGGCTGAATGCATATTGGGAACCAGCTGCTGCTCTTGAGGAGGACAGAGAGAGGAAGGAAGCCCTGGGGATCCAGGCTGGGGCTGGAGGCAGTGGGAGGGACCAAGCTGAGACCATGGAAGAGGGTAGAAGCAGGTCTGAGTTGCCACGAGGTGAAAGGAGAGATGCCAGTCTACTTCCAGCAGGAAGGAAGAGGGGATTGGAAACAGTGGAGAGAGCATGCTTATGAGAATTGTCCTTAGAAATAATTTCTAAGACTGTGAAAGGGTAGAAATGGAGAATGGAAATCTGCTGTCTGTATAGCAGAGTTTTGATGAACTGATAAAAGAATCAGGGTTAATTTTTCTCTAAGTCTTGTTTATAGCTAAAATTCTTATTTTACATTCTCTGAAGTCACCAGTAGGAACATAAGTTCTAGCGCAACTTCTGGCTCCATCACTTCTTGGACAGCTGCTCTGAGCTGTTAGGCTGGCTCCACCTACACCTGTTTCCAGTAGGCTCAGCTTGGGTTTGGGGACTATCTCTTTCTCTTTGGTCATATTTATCCCATCACTTCCTCTGACTTCATTTAGTTACCTTGCTGCCCAACTGTCTCACACTCTCCCCTTTGCCTGGTCTGGAAATTTCTTCCTTTCTCCCTACTCTCCACCCTCGATCTAAATTTATTCACTTTCTTTTCACGTCTTTAGGACCTTTCTCTCTACTTTTTAAGAGCCCAGCCTAGATCTGACAAAGTACTCATCAGTGTGTGATATACTACCCACCCCTGAAAATGCATTGGTATTTGAAACATGGCCCATTGGAAATAAAAGAATGACTCCAATGGTTGTAGGCTCAGGTATCAGGAGGTCGTTTAGGTGGGCACTTTGGGACTAGAACCTGAAGAAATGTCAGAGGGACAGGAAGTCTTCCTGAAGCATTTTTAAAATGCAAAATTCTAATTATGAATTAAAAGATAATAGGGTGCAGGGTTTCTGGGTACCTTGCATGGAAAGTCCTAGTCAAATACCAAATATTAGTATTCCTGTCATTGTAGAGTCCCTGAGCTGGGAGACGCTGAGGAATTTGCAATTGAATATCCTCCTCCAGGCCCTTTAGCACCTTCTAAAGATTTCATAAATCAGAGAATATGCCACAGTTTGCTAAAGGGATAAGTGTTTGAGAGGTGATGAAGTTTACTTGGAGAATTTAGAGTTCAGTTTTATTTGAACTAAAGCTGTGAATGGACCTACAGTGCTGAGGATCCTTCTGGGCCTGTTTAAATAGTGGCTCCAATTCCCTTCTTGAACAGTCTTGCATGTCAGCCAGTGAGTGCTATTAATGCTGATCTATGCTGCATGGGGCCCGGTCCTGGGACAGGCCATGGTCTGAACTCCTTGCAACCTAATCCTTCAAGCGCCAGCTCAAGTCACTCGCCTGCCATGAAGTTTTTCTTGACAACTCCAGGGTCTGCTGCTCCTTTCCTCCTTTGAACTCATACATACTTGTTGGTGTTGTACTATTAATTTAGCCTTTCAAGTACGTGTAGCCAGATGGAGAATTTTGTCCACCAGAAATTCTGGGAGCTGCTGCTGCTTGGGAGAAGGATGACATTTCCAGCAGCTGCCTGTGAGGTCAGGCACTCATGGAGAGCTGTCAGGTGAAGGCAGGGTGTCAACTGGCTCCAGGAGGACACAGGCAGAATACAGGGAAGGCAGCATCAGGTGAAGGGAACTCCCTGGATGAGAAAGAGTGAGAGAGAATTTAAATGGCTTCTCTCAGTGTGTGCTTTTGGGGAGAGGAACAAATGGATATCTAGAGACGAGGAGCAGGAGGTTTGTTTTTTTTTGCACGGTACTGCATAAAAGGTTCATAGTCTGTATCTAATTTGTCTTGGAATTGCTCTAGTCCATCTGTTCATTTATTTACTTATTCATATATACGTCCATCGAATAATTATTGAGTTCCTCTTGTGACCCAGGCACTGTTCTAGGTGTGGAGATATACTGAATAAGACAGATATTCTGGTGGGGGAAACAGACAATAAATAACAGACAATTGGAAACAGATGAGATAAATGTTATTAGATCCTTGAAGAAAATAGAACAGGGGAATGTGGTGGAAAGTGATTTTGTCCAGCTTATATGTGGGTTTCATGTATATGGCTTATTCTCCCAAAGTAAAGTCGATGTGAACTGCCCAGGACTGTGCCTTACACATCTTGATGTTCTCCACTCTTCCCACAAACTGCCTTATGCCTTTCTAGGTAGTCAGTATTTCAAATATATTGGTGAATCCAAGTATGGAGTTCTACAATGAGACAATTGGTTTCGTTAGGTTTCTTAACTTTTGTGCCATGAATGCTTTTGGTAGTTTGATGAAGCCGATAGCAACCTTCTCAGAATAGTATTTTTAAATATGCGCAAAACAAAATACGTAGGATTACTGTGAAAATTAGTAAATACAGTCTCCGGTCCTCTGACTCCAGGCTGGTAATCGGGGAGAGGCAGCGTAAGTGTCCTCCATAGGAAATGTTGTAAAGGGAAACTAAACTTTGGAGATCATATTCTTTCTATTCCTACAATACAGAGGAATCTGAGCCCGCTCACTAAAGCAAGCCACATCTGACATTTAGGGAAAATCCATGCCAGTGATTCTTCCAAACTTGCCAGTGAGGTGAAGTTGGATGCAAGTAATATAGCTGATAAAACAGAGGTTCAGAGGAAATGCCAATTCATTGGTTTGGTGTTCTTGCAGCCAAGCTGTGGGGCCCTGGGTTAGAACATGAGGTGTACTCGGGTGGGTAATCACCTTACTGGAAATAGTTACTGTGCATAGGATGGAACTTGCCTGGAGCTAGTCTGTGGAGAATCCACTCCTGGGGCCAAAGCTTGCATAAGGGCACAGGTGGGCAGGAGATACAGACTAAGGGCCAGAGAGGAGGACTGAATGTCACTGCAGGGGTCCACAGGCAGTGTCGAAGGGTGCAAGTCAGAAGTCTATGGGCTTTCCCGGAAGCCTGATTTTAGGGAGAATTCCCGGTAAAATTACAGGTTATTCAGAAACAAGTCTAGTTTTTCCATAGACTTGTGCTACTGCATAGGATTTCCTCTTTGGATTTAACTTGGATGACTCAACAATGTATAGGATAGCAACAAAGCCACATGCCTTGAGGCTTCTGATGCTCAGAAAGCAGTAAGGGACCTTGGCAGAGCTGCTGGCACCACCTACTCTGCTCTTTCCATCCTTTTCTGGTCTTGTATGGTCTGTCTTCAACTGGATGTGACTGACAATGACCTCACACTCGACATATCCAAGGCTGATCTTATCTACCTTTTCCTTGTTGGTTTATGATAACATTCTTTTCCAAGTTACCTTAATTAAAAAACAATGGAGCTTTTAAACTTTTCTTCGTGGTTTGCCGTATACAACATGTTGTGCAAGCCCTATGGTCCACACACTTAAAACAGATCTCATCTCTTCCTTATTCAAGAGCAGCACTATGGAGCGGGGTATTATTACCTCTTTTCTAGATTTCCACTTAAGCCTTGTGACTGAGGTTCTATTTTTTGCATCTTTTATTAAAATCCTTTATTTCCCACACCTGAACCCCCTACTCTCCCCTTTAGGAAACAAATTCAAACTGTCCCAAAGGATGTTTAAGATTTTTTATATTAATTTTTTTTTTCCTGATTACAAGTCATATTTTCTTGCTTCTTTGAATGCTTGGTAATTTTTGATTAAATGCCAAATATTGTGACTTTTACAATGTTGGGTGCTGGATTATTATTATTATTATTATTATTATTTTTGGTACTTTAAATATTTCTGGGCTTTGCTCGGGGGTGCAGTTAAGTTTATTGGCATCAGTTTGATCTTTTTGAGGCTTGCTTGTAAATGTTCTTAGGCAGGTTCACAGTAGCTTGTAGTTTATGCCTAATTTGGCACCACTACTAAGGCAATACCCTTCTGAGGACTCTCCTCGATGCTCCCTGTATTGTGAGGTCTTTCCACTCCGGCTGGTGGGAACAGGAACCCTTCCCAGCCCTGTGTGAGCTCCGGGAATTAGTCCTCCTCCTCCTTTCGGGTGGCTCTTTCTCTGGCTTCAGTAGCTCCTCACACGCTGTTCTGTTCAGTATTCAGTCAAAGAAGAAAAAGAGTCCTCCAGATTTCTGAACTTGCTTTTTCTCTGTACACCTCTCTCCTCTACAGTGCTCTGCCCTAATCCTAGTTGCCATGGTCTCCTGATTTTCAACTCTGTGTCCTCTACTCAGGGAGACTATCAAGCTCTGTTTGGGTTCCCTCACCCTTGGCCACGCTGGAAAACTCTCTGTAGGCTTGAGACAGGAGTGAGCTGGGTCACCTGTGGAGCTCACCCTGTTTACCTTCCCCCAAATATCTGTGTCCTGCACTACTTGCTATCCAAAGTCTGAAAAGTGTCTTATATATTTTTGCCTGCTTTTTTTTTTCCTTTTTAAAATTAAGGCAGTTAGGAAAATCCAGTCCCTGTTACTGTGTCATGATTAGATGACCAGAAGTGAAAGTCCATACCTTTATAATTAGGCCACATTTTACCTATCTATTCTTATCTCGTATTATTTTTTTGGTTTGAATTATGTTTTAGATTGTATATTGACACCTACACTCAAGCCTACTGTGGTCAATATTCCACATCTTTGGATGGTTAAAAAAAGCAAAAGAGTATCAATCCCTTTCCTTTGCAGATAGTATAGTCTAGAAGGTAAACAGGTGCTGTACTAGCTGCAGATGTACTAGCATTCATTTTTGAAAGAGCATAATTATCCTTTAATATATGTTTAGAGTGAAACCAATTTTATCTCTTCACTTAATAAGACGAATGAGAGATGTTAGGGGAAAACTAAATGGCTACATACAGTTCTCTTTAATATCCACTACTCCCTTCTCACTGCGTCCCACCTATTCCCTCACTCAGGAGATGCTAAATATTGTACTGGCTTCAGGAGCAAAGGGAATGGTCACAGAACCCCTTGTGGCCTTCTGAGTATCACTGATGCATGGGTACCTTCCAGTCCTAATGGTGATTGAGGGTTCTTATAGTCGGGATGTTGAATCTGCCATAACTCATATTAAGTTGTATTATAAAGCTATTAAGACAAGATCCATTCTCATTTCCACAGTTAACTGAAGGCTTAAGGTGGCAGTGATCCAATCTCTGAGGTTTACGTTTCCAGACTCAAGAGGAATTTTCTTAAAGTACAGATAAATCAAGCAGATTTTGTTCTTGCATGTTCAGACATATGCAGGAAAAAAATCTGCTATTCAAAAATGATGAAAAATAACTTTTTTTTGCATTGAGTCATAATTGCGATATATTAAAATATATTTTTTTAGTTGGCCAGAATTCTTTTCTTAAAATTTTATGTTACATAAATCCTTGTGTTATAAAATGTCTGGAATTATAATGTAATAAGCAACCATAAAATGTTTACTCTTGAAATAAGTAGGTCTTACTTAAACAGAACAAGAAATTTTTGAAGTAGAAAAATTTGGTCAAATTACATGAGAACTGTCCCACCACCAGCATTTACCATTCATGAACACTGATAATGAAATTTCAAGACAATTTGCTCTAATTTTTACTGCAATTTGGATGTTATTTTCCTGCCTCCAAGTGAAATATAGATTAGGCTCATGACTTTTGGGTCATTTTCAATAATAAAAACCTCTAGGCACTTTTAATCACCAAGAATCTAAGTTGAGAAATATGTCTAGTCATATGTAGTGAGTTAGGGGGCATGGTTACCTCATTCTCTGTTTCCGTGCCTTGTGCCTCTACTTCTCTCCCCTGGTCATGGGCTGACTTCTCTAGAGTTAATTATGGAGGGCAAGAAGAGTTAGATGGGGCAGAAGAGATCTTTCTTGAATGTCTCTGATATAATAAAGATCGACATTGACCACAGCAGATCTCAGGGGAGCTTGGGTTCTTTGAAGACATCCCTCTATCCCTCACCATCACATCGGATCTTATACATGAGTTGTCTTGATGTGGATGAATGCATCTTCTGTCATGATCACTCAGGATTCTGTCATCATTTCCTGAGAATTCCAGCAGTTCCTCTGGTAGCTTTTTGCTGATATTTCTTTCTCCTTCCAGGAGGCTCTCTTGCACAGCATCTAAGATGACTTCTTTGCCACTTGCTTGCTCATGACCCACATTTAGTGCATGAGAGATGCACACCTGAGACTCTCTGCCCGTAGGAACGATACTCATTTTCAAACTACGGCTTGTACTCTGCTGCCCCAACCAGCCTCTTGTCCTTTAGATTACTCAGGTGAATCAGACACATCAGCTTACTCTGTCACTCAAACTTCAGGGGGCACATTTCAAGCTCTCTGAATGGTCTCCTCAAAATCCTTGTGGTTAGGCTTCAAATTAGAAGACAGCATCACACTCCCTTTCCATTCTTAATGTGTGGTCAATGGAGACTTAGCACAGCTACGATGGTCTCTAAAGAAATCCTCTCTCTCATTTCCCATTCCTCTCGGCCCTCCAATTTTAACCTTTTTATACCTTACAGTAGGTTTGAGGGGTCAGTGTCAAAACCAGTTTTTTTAGACACTTCTTTTGCTACCTCTGCATAAGGATTATATTTTTGGATGTTGGAGTAGTTGGCACTTAGTTGTATTAAGATGTCAGTTGAAACTGAGACTGAAATAGTTCCATGCTAAACCCTTTCACACTTACATTTTAAGATGCATTAGCTTTTCCAGACCACGAAAGGAAAAATATCCAGTCCCCAAAGGAGCGTTTAAGAAATGACATTAAATGTTTGGTTGTACATTCTTAATGTGTGCAGAAGTAAATTTTGCATTTTTTTAAAGTTTGCTTTCTGATTAATTTAGGTATTTTATGTTATGTTCCTTTCCAAGAATGGAATGTTAATTTACAGCATTGTGTTTTTAGGAAATAAGGTCAGGAGACCAATTAGATTGTAAACCAGGGAATACTTAGCCATACCTTCTCCAGAATATTCCTGTTGGTGTAGTACTCGATGGTGGAAACAATGGAGAGGAGTACACCTCAACACATGGCGTGGCTTCTAAAAGAGCCATACGTGAAGACTAGTGTCTCCATGGGATCATGAGGATATTCCTCTTGGGTACGCTTTTCCATAAATGTGAAAGTAAAGGCTGCTTTCTACCTTCTTAATTTCCCACCTTGGGCTTTCTTTAGAACATAAAAAGGTGTTCCATCTTGCATGAAAAACGATTATTCTCTGTAGCCTAAGTCAAGTATGGAATCCAGCACAGTGAATCAGCAAGTGGCTGCTATGTACAGTCTTTGGGCTTAATCCCATAGGCACTGGGGAGTTATAGAAGGTTCAAAGCAGGGGCGTGACCTAGTGAAAGTGTGTGAGGAAGATTAATTTGGCAGCCAGGGCAAAGGGGAAAGAATAGACGCAAAAAGTTGGATCTGGGACTACCACTGTGATTTGAGAGTAAAGAGGTGGAGCAGTGGCATCAAGGTAGAGACTAGGAATGGAAAGGAATTCCAGAGACATTATTATAAGAAACGTTAATACAGGACACATGACTGAGTGGGTATGGAGGGAGGAAAAAATGGAAAGCAAGTTTTCTGCTTGGAGAATGTTAATTCTGAAAATGGAAATAAATCCACTTAGCTACTTTCCCCCCTCTGTATCTATAAAATTTTTATATTTTAATAAATATTAAATAAAATTTTAATGAATTAATAATATTAATTAAATTAAATAATATTTAATTAATAATTATATATAATTATAATTTTAATTAAATTTAATACAAAATAAAATTTATCAAAAGTTTGAGGATATACTTAAAATTTTCGTCTACCAAAAGAGGCATTTTGGAATATTTGAAATTTCAGTCTCTGACAGTTTCTGATGATTTTGGAGAAAAGGGTCAATTGGCTTCTTTTCTTGGGGAAGAGAAAAGAAATAGAGTAAGGAAAATGTAGTGTCTACCTTTCTTCTGTAGCTCCCCATTTTTTTCTGCTTCATTAAATGGTAGATGGTTGGAGAAACAAGGCCCTGATTCTACCTCTCTGGTTGGGCAGAGGGCAAGTCAATGGAAAATTGTGTCGTGGGAGGACATTGCCTCATGAGATCTTTGTGTTAATACACATGTCGACACTACTTCTTGGAGCTTCCAATCTCACCTTCTTAATGAGATGGGGATTAAGCGAAAGATTTCCCCAAACATAAATACCTACCAAATGTATCTGAGGGGAGATCCTAATGTGTTACAGCCTTAAGCCAATGCCACTGCTGGATCTTTTAAAAGTTAAAGAAGCCCAGAAGATGGAAGCTAGAAGCTGGACTGTGACAAAAGGCACTCTTCATGGGGTTGATGTGTATCTGAAGTTTTCAATTTCTGTTTTGCAATTTGTTCTGGACTTTAATTTCTCTTTTTCTGTATACTCCCACTGTTTCAGTTGGAGTAAAATTGGAAAGAACAAAATCAACACGATGAATTTTTGCCCCTGGGGAATCTGAATCAATAGTTCTGATGCGGAACTCAAGACAAAGATCATCATGACAGACATTCTGAATTGTGTAATTATTTTCAGTAAAGAAGCACTTACGATAAAGATCTCAAAAGCTGTGCGTGTCCGGTTTCTCTGTTAATTGCTCTCGAGTTCTAGGCCACCTGCTCCAGGTCTCTGCTGCGTTGGGCTATAGCACATCTCATGTCCGTTGAGGTCACTCACGGTGGCACTGCCCTCCTTGGGTTGGCTAGATCTCCTTTTGCTACCATCTTAAAGGTCTCCATCACTCACGACTCATCCCTTTCTTGGACCAGTAGAGAGATGCCTTTTCCTTCTTATATCTTCAAAATATATTCAGAGTCTGATTATTTTTCACTACCCACTGCTACTACCATTGACAAGCCACCATAATCTCTTCGCTGGATTACTGTGATTGCCTTTAACTGGTCTCCCTGCATCTACCATAGTTTCTCCTCCAGTCTGTTTCTCAACACTGCAGCCAATCATCCTGACTCCACTCATGTCACTTCTCAGATGAAAATTCTGCAATGGCTCCTGATTTCGCTCTTAATCAAAGACACAGTTCTTATAAAGACCTAAAGGTCTTTGCTACTCTGACCTCATCTCCTATGTCTCACCCTTCACTCATTGCGCTTTACTCACACTTACCTAGAACGCTCCAGGAATGCCAGTATGCCTTGCTTCCTTCAAGTCTTCTGGAGATTTAGGAGAAAATGATCAGTTGGCCTCTCAGTGAGGCCAAACCTGACTGCTCTGTTTTAGGTTGTGACTTTCTCTCCCCATGACCCCAGATCCCCTTATCCTGTTCCATTTTTTTTCCCTGTAGCACTTATCTATATAAGTCTAATGTACTATGCAATTTACTTATTGTGTATTTTTTTATTATTATTGTTATCTGGTCCTCTCTCTCCATCTACTGGAATGTAACCCCCATGAGGGCAGGGATCTTTATCTATTTTGTTCACTGATGTATTGCATTTGCCTAGAATGGTGGCCAGAGCTGTGCCTGGAAAAGAACACTAGGTCCTCAATAAACAGTGAAGAACAGACAGTTCAGAAACTGTATTTATTAACTTGTGAAACTTGAGCAGAATCTAAGATTTAGCTGTAGATACGTATTAGTGTTATTTTCATAATTTTGATGGTGATATTGAGGTTATGTAGGAGAATGTCCTTGTTTATAGGAAATAAGTACACTAATGTATTTGGGGGCCATGAGACATACACTGACAAATTACTTTCAAATTGCTTAGGAAAAAATGATTTGTGCTATTTTTGCCATATTTCAGTAAGCTTAAGATTATTTCAAAATAAAAAGTGCTTTAAACAGTGTCTTTATTTTTCTGGATTTGAGGGAGGGTGGAGAGGACAAGTCGTATGCAGGAAAGGAAAGGAGATGTCACACACAAGAATTACTTAGGTTCCTAGCATTGCATGATTTCCTAGTTATTTGTGTTCGACCACCCAGTTCCCTGAGTTGGGGAGCATCTCATAGAGCTGCTTAGATTCAAGGCTTTCAGTTTTACTGCACAACCTTCACCTTCTCATAGTGCACAGAACCCCAGGAGGCTGGGCCAGTGTAGCTCAAGTACAGCCTCACCTGGTGCCTGGAATCAGTACTTTTGTGCTTCTACCACCATGATGTTGAGTCTGAGCCACTGTGAGACCCTCACTAATGACTATTTTAGGTCGCTGGTTTCCGTCAGCCTTCCACTAAGGTTCTCCATCCGTCTCTCCATCTCCTATATATGCTGGAAAACACCAGGCACACCTCTTCTTGCTGGTCCTTGCTCTGGAATGCTCCCCTGCCAGATATCCACAGGGTGACTCCATTACCTCTCTCAGGCCTTTGCTGCTATGCCATCTTGTCATATTTAAAATTACTCCCTCCCTGGTACTCCCATCCTCCTTGCTTCCTTCATTTTATCCACACATGATCATCTCTAACACACTGTCTCATGTACCTGTTTATTTTCTCTCTCCTGAAGAGTTTGTAAGATCCAGGAGGGCAGGGATTTTTTTATTGATGTTATTTTATTTGTTAGTGCTGTATGCTCAGCTGATAGAACAGCACTCAGTCATACCCCAGGCACTCAGTAAACATTCTGTGGATGATCTGAATGAATACATTTGCCATGTGAGCTAGAGTCAAGGAGTTGTAGCATGTGTAGGGAGTGGGGTGAGACTGACCTCACACTGGCGTTCTCGATTTCAGTTCCAGCCTAGCCAGAAACCCAGTTATATTTAATAACAAACAGGGAGCATCAGTATTTTCAAAAATAGCAATATCCCTTTCAGTTCTGGCAAGGTCTGGGAGATTGTCTGGCATAGGCGATCCTCACAGAAAACTTTAATTTTCTTCAACCAAGTATTCAATAGTTCCTGGAAATATAGGACGTAAAAGGGATATCTGTGTTTCTGGTATGGGAAGAGGAAAAACTGTCTTCTTGATAGGCTCCAAAGTCAGTTATTTCCCAAAACTTAATGACTTAAAACAACGACGACATTTATTTTGTTCATGAATCTGTAATTTGGGCGGAGCTCATGGAGATAGTTTGTGGTTCTGCCAGTTGGCATCAGCTGGGGCAGCTTGAAGTCTGGAGGCCAGAATCATCCGAAGGTGTGCTCATTTCCATGTCTGATGGTTAGTGCTGTCTGTTGGCTGAGACCATGACTGGGACTATCGCCAAACATCTACACATGGGCCTCCTTATGCGGTCTGGACTCCCTTACAACACAATGACTGGGTTCCAAGGATGAGCATCATGAGAGAGAGCAGAGAGCAAGGAGGAGGAAAGGGAGAGAGTGGTGCCATACTTCCTTTTACAACTTAACCTCAGAAGTCACACAGGCATCACTTATGTCACATTCTATTCGTTCAGGTAGTCACAAAAGCTTGCCCAAATTCAAAGGGAAGGAAAAGAGACCTTAACTCTTGATGGAGCAGTGGCAATTCCTGGAAAAGCATGTGTAACTAAAAAGACTGCTATAGCCATTTTTGGAAAATATAATGTCTACAGTCAGTCTTCTGGCTATTACAATAGAAAGCTCTTCTTCATGCAAAATATAGCCACCTTTATTCCAAGACTTCTAAAATCTCACTTCATTTCACTATCAGACTCAGGCTTGAGATCTAGAATCTCACTATAAAATCAGATCTAGTTCTGATGAGGCTCTGTGGCTGAGGATTGTCAGATACAGCTCCTTGAGTCCCTATTCCTCTTGGTCAGAAGATCTGTGAACTAAAGGAACAGATTACCTGTCCCCTATAATCCACCAGACCCGGAATGGCAAGCATAGGATAATTACTGTAACATTCCCCTTCAAAAGAGGTGGTGGTAGGGAAATGGGAGACACACAGCGTTAGGGTCCACTGAAATTTTGAAATCCAGCTGGATATATCTTGCCAACTCCTATTGCCTGACAGTACTCTGAAAATCTACACAGGGCCTCTCCGTGTGGCCGGGGCTTCCTCACAACATGGACGCTAAATGTCTATTGCAATAGTTGAATGGAAGAGAAAACTTGTAGTTTTCAAGCCAAAGGACAAAATCACTTTGACCAATACAGTAAGATAGTCTACTGAAATTTTACGTGCTTTTAACAAAAAGGATAAGAACAAAGTAGCATTTGCCAGCTAATGGGTAACATCAACATATGCTGCAGTTAAAACTCTGTAGAATTATGAGTTCAGTTTTAGGATCATATTGTGAAAGAAAAAAATAACAAGGAGCATTCGCATTTGTGGTAAAATGTTCCATAAATGGTTATCTACGTGAAAAGAGAAACACTGCAAAATGAGTTCTACAGTTAGGGCTGTTCTAGAAGTATATGTCTTATATCGTATTGTAGCCTGAAAGCTTAAACTCATGGGCGATATTCTATAATTTTTTGTTGTTGTTGTTGAGGAAGATTAGCCCTGAGCTAACATCTGCCACCAAGCCTCCTCTTTTTTTTTCTTTTTTTTCTTTTTTTTTAGGAAGATTAGCCCTGAGCTAACATCTGCTGCCAATCCTCCTCTTTTTGCTGAGGAAGACTGGCCCTGAGCTAACATCTGTGCCCATCTTCCTCTACTTTATATGTGGGATGCCTGCCACAGCATGGCTTGCCAAGCAGTGTGTAGGTCTGCACCTGGGATCCGAACTGGCCAACTCCAGGCTCCCAAAGCAGAACGTGCAAACTTAACTGCTGCACCAAGGGGCCAGACCTAGAGAGATTCTAAAATAGAAAGATTTCAACTTGGAGGGAACATGGTGGGAATATAAGCAAGGAAAATGTTCTGGTTGTCTATTGGTGTGTAACAAACTATCCAAACTTAGTGGCTTAACTACTTCCTTCTTTTTCTCTTTTTCCTCTCAATAATGTAGATCAAGAATTTGAGAATGGCTCCTTATGGCATAATCAAGGGCAGCTCAGGCTGCAGCATCCACTTCCAAGATGGCTTCTTTAATCACGTATTTGACCCCTCAGTGCTCCTTGGTCTTTCTCTCCAAATGGTGTCTCCTCTAGGGCCTCTGCAGATGACCTGTGCCTCTCACAGCTTGGTGGTTTTAAGATGGTCAGATATTTTACAGGGTGGTTTTGGGCTCTCAGACAATGTGTTCCAATAGACCCGGGCAGAAGCTGCATGGCTTCTTTTAATGTAGCCTCAGAAGTCCCAGTATGTTGCCTATACTGTATTCTATAGGTCAAGCAAGTCACTAAGGCCAGTTAAGAAGGAGCAAAGAATTTGGAGACAACTTTAATCTGTTACAGTCTGCCGTTGGCCACAAATTGTTTACATTTTCCCAAACACACCATACATTCACATACCCCAACGCCCCCCAATCTCATCCTTTTTCAGCATTGGCTTGAAGTCTGGGATCTGATCAGCAAAATCAGGTCCAGATATAGATAAGTTTCTCAGGTGAAGTTTTTTGAGTACAATTCTGAAGACCTGTGAACTAAAGAGATAAGTTTCCCCCCCTTTCCCAACACCTAACATAAAATGGTAGAGTGTCCACAACAGACACTTTGGTTCACAAAGGGGTAAAACAGAAGTCACAGAGGCAGTCCTTGGTTCATAGCAATGATGAACTCCAGGTGGGCACATATTGCCTCTTCTTTGATTAGGGCCCAGTCCAGCTCCCTGAGAATGATTCTTCACGGCTATTTGTTCTGCCCTCTGGACTCTTGGTTCTGCCCACTGCGTCATCCTTCCTTTTCTGTAAGAAATGGTCCCTATTTCCAGTGGACTAGTTTTCTTAGCCTGTTTTCTCCCCAAAGAAATTTAAGATTCAAAGGCCTCTTTTCACTTTGTAATTTCAGTTCAAACTAATATAATTCCTTTAAAAGCTTTATGGGTTTGTCTGTATCAAATTATAATCTGCTCCACTGGTCCAATGCCAGACCATGCCTCTTTCCAAAATTTGAGAGTCAGGATGCTTAGGGACAATATCCTTGAGATATTTAGAGGCCCTTTTTTCTAGGAGGGAGGACCTGAGAGAGGGGACCTTAGGACTTTTAGAAGCCCAAGTATACACTCCCTTCAAGCATCCTTAGCCACATCCTTGATATTGTCACCCTAAGGCAAAGCTGTACACAGTGCCTGGGATTTAGTACTTACTGGAAGGCTGTTTCTTATTTTGAGAGCCTTTTGATGATTGGAAAAAATAGATTTGAAAACAGTTTTATTTCTAAACCCAGCAAGTTTAGGCTCCTTTATATTTCCTCTCAATTCTGCTTGAAAGCTGAACAGCTCTTTTTTAAAAGAACTCATTTCTCTTTTTGTACGTTGTCATACACAGCTATAAGAAACTGGCTGTCACTTTCAGCCTTCGGCCTGGAAATCTCTTTAGACAAACCCATCAGTTCATTAGGTCTATTTTCTTTTTGCAAATTACAGGAGACACAGTGCTGCCAAATTTTCTACCACTATAAAATAGTTTTGGCCTTTTTTTCCAGACTCCGGTAACTATCTCCTCACAGTCCTTCAAGCTCAGTGAAGAAACCTGTCCGGCTTTCGCTCACGGCTGGGTCCAAAAGTCAGTGTCATGTGTTTTGGTTTTTGTTATATAATATCCCAATTCAGGTACCAAATTCTGTCCTATTTATCTTTGTGTAACAAACCACCCTGAAATGTAATGTCTTAAAATAACCATTTCATTTTGCTCGAGATTTTCTGATCTAGGAATTTGAGGAAGGCTCAGTGGGCGGTTTGTTCCTGATCAATATGTGGCATCAGCTGAGGCATTTAGAGTAGAGAATCCACTTACAAGATGACTTCTTCAGTCACATATTTGATTGTCCTTGTCCCCTCCCTCTCTCCATGTGGTGTCTCATCCTCCAGGACCTTTCCACCTGCCTTGAACTGCTCACAGAATGGTGATCTCAAGGTGCTCAGACTTCTTCCATGGTGGCTCAGGGCTCCCATATAGAGTGTACCAAGAGGTCTGGGAAGAAGCCACAGGCCTCTTATCATCTAGTCTTAGAACTGCCAGGACAAGCCATCAGCTGCCTTCTGATCCATCAACGTACAAAGGCCAATCCAGATTCAAGGAGAGGAGGACTGCACTGTAAGTCTCAATAAGAGAGTAGCAAAGAATTTGCAGTCACTGTGAAAGACCTCAGGAATTTGACAGGTTGTTGCTCTCAATTAGATTTTAGAATTTTATTCATGCTAGACATATTCCAGTATTTACTTTTTATCCCCCCTCCTTGAATACATCCTTATGCTGTGTTGAAAAATTTTAGTTTTAGGACTTTGCAGAGTCAATCAGGGAATAAAGACTGCTGTTAAGTTTTCAAAGATATCAGAATTTACATAGGTATTCATTAGTTTTACTCTGATACTAAATTTAACGGAAACAAAATTGGGTTACCAAAATATCCAAATCAATTAACAGATTTGTTGCCTAATATTCCTAGGTACCTGGACGCTAGGTATTTACTTAAGTGACTAAGGAATTTTATAGGGTGTTTGGCTTTTCTTGAATTCCAGAGACAGATAGGAGTTATAGCTTAAGCCACAGGTAGTGTATATTTGGGAGAATGTAGCCAAAGGGAGAAGAAGTTTTGAGAGTCTTATGTGGCTCTAGCTTAATGGAGAAAAATGCATGGAAAACTCACACTTTGGTCTTTGTTCCCACAGTCTAGCTAGTGTCATTTCTGCAACTCCCTGCTGATATAGGAGGAAATAGGATCTAGGACCCCAATAATTGAGATCCTGTGGGAAAGAAAGAAAACTCATTCAAAATCCCCATTCTACATATTTCTGACATTGTTTTGATTTTAAAAATCTTCCTAAATTAAAAAGAGAACAAGGTGAAGTTTCTTTCCCAGAACTTCAAGACAGACTTTAAATTATATGTTAAGTTAAAGGGAACTTGAAGACATATTTCTAACCATAATCAATAGTTAGAACTATGCAAAATTTGTTTCTATTAGGCTTGTGAGATGTCAGGCCTTTCTGAAAAACTGATATTTATTTATGTGTGCATATGAAAACTTCTAAATATGTTAAATAAAAGAGCATAAACTCAACTTGCCCATAAAGTCAATTTTTTTTCCAAGTTTCCTAAACTTCCTTGCATAGAAAGTTGAATCTTAATCTCACCACCGTCTAGCTTTTGCCATTTTCCCAGCAGCCTGATAACTACTGGCGTTAAGCTTTCTTTCTCAGGCTTAGAGTAGACAGACATGCTGCTGTCCAGCACACACAGAGAACTGATGGCAGTAATAAGATAATGACTTGATGACATGCATATGTTCCTCACTCTTTGAATATGAGCTTGGGCAAGTATCAGTTATGACAGATTTGGACCCCTTAACCAAGTTGGGCTAGACCAACCCAAATATCGCTGGCAATTTTCTTCTATGAGTAAGATATTTCTCATGAAGCAGCTAACTTCTGACTTAGAAATATTTTTTTTAAAACCAGGGTATTTCTGTTTACATATTCAGAGGTGACTTTCAGTGAAATGGCAAGATCTTTGAAGAAGCTCTTGTTAATTTGGAAGCTGGACAGTGAGCAGACAGACAAAATAAAAAGGCATGCTCGTGAAAATAGAGTTTAGAGAAGGAAACCAAGAAGTTTTCATTTTACTAGCAGGAGAAGATGGTAGTCAATAAAATATTGATTAACAGAGTGTTGCTACTACTAATGGGTGAGAAAGGAAGCTGGTCACAGTCTGACCACACCAGACTCCAAAGAAATTCTGGGCAGAGTCTGGTGTTGTTTGTTTTAAATTGTCGCATGTGTCCCCATCTCCTGCCATTTTTGGTATGGGAAGATTGTGTCTGGGTGATGTATAGAATTTAGAATTGGAAAATCCTTACAGTTAATCGTCTGAGTCCATGATCTAGGGAGTTTAAGATGCTTTGCTCATTGCTCCTGGAGATCATTACTGAGTCAGGTCTTTTGACCCAGCTTAGCGTGTTTTTGACTACTCTATGCTGCCAAGCTGAATCCCACTGTTTTCTTGCTTCCTCAACTACATTTTGGGTATCAGTGATTTCATGAGTTTAGTTATTCAAGAAACACATCTGCCTTATGTTAGGATACAAGCATGAAGAAGAAATGTTCTGTCCTCAACAATCTTACTCTCTAGAGAGAGATGAACGTAAACAAGATGTTAAAATACAATCAGATTACTGGAAAAATAGGAGTATTAAAAAGGTGCAAAAGGGATATGGAGAAGAGAAGGTAAAACTCTGCTTTGAGGATCAAGGACAATTTCAAGGAGGAGGTAGTATTTGAATTGGGATTTAAAGATGACTGAGAATTTCCAGGCAAAACAGTAGGAGGACATACTCTAAATGGAGTAAAGAGTATGGACACTGGATGGACATTTAAAGAAGCACCTGTTCAATCTTGTTCTCAACCCCTGGAAGGAGGGGAACACAGACAAGTTTTCCATTGTGGGAAAACTAGGAGAAATGTCAGAGGCCTGTCTTGGGAAAGAGCAGAGAGAGTAGATGCTGGCACAGTGGAAGGAGTACCCTGAAAGCCATCAGTAGGAATATAGAATTGAGGGATGAAGTCAAGTGGAGTCAGACTAGTGTTAAGAGAAAAGGGATTAGTCACTATTCTAAATATGTGTGAAATTAAGACATTAACAGAAAATGGACCAAGGATTCAGAGATGAACAAGGACAAGACGTTGGGGTAATGGATGAAGAGTGAGGAGTAAGAGGTGAGGAATGAGGAGCAGTGGATAAAGCATGAGAGCTCCATAGTAAATTCCTGAGATCAAGAATCTGCCTTTTATTCACACCCTAAGCAGGCATCCGGGCTATAGGGAGCTGCATAATCGTAAAACCTACAGGACACTTTTGTATGGGAGAAGTTCTGAGAGCACAAGCTGCAGTGGGGGACAAATGAGGCAGCGGCAAGATTGTGAAAAGTCTTTAAAGTCCATACCAAGGAGTTTGGAATTTCTCTAAAGCTGTTTAGCAGACACTGAAGGATTTTGAGTAGGGAGATTTGCATTTTAGAAAACTTTCTGGAAGCAATGTCCAAGATGAATTAGGAGAATAGGCAGTGAATTGGAATGTAGGGTTATGAATTAGAAGACTATATCAATCATTCTGATGCAGGATTATGAACACCTGAATTAAGGCAGTGGCAATAGGGACAGTGAGAAAGAGAAGGATCTGAAAAATATTTAGGTGCCAAAATAGACATATTATAAAAATGATTATATGTAAGAGGTGAGAGATAGTGGAAAATTGAGACTAATTTTCAGAATTCAGCTTGAGAGATATATTAGTCAAAATCGATTAACTGCAGTATAAACTTCAAAATCTCAATGCGCTTAACTCAATAAAGGTTTTATATTTTTTCTCATGCACAGTCCAATGCATATTGGTAGTGGTGGGTGGGGGTGTCACTGCTCTACACGGTCATTCAGGGAACTAAACTGCTTTCATTTCATGGCTCCACAATCCCATAGGGCCTCAGAGTCTTCCTCTGGTCCTCTATCCAGCTGGCTGAAACGGAAAAAGAGAGAGTGTGGAAGATTGTGAGGAGATTTTTTGAGTCCAGTCATGGAAATTGTGTATATAGCTCTGCCACATTTCATTGGTCTGAACTGATTTATGTGACCATACCTAATTGCAAAGGAGCCTGGGAAATGTAGTCTCTCTGGGTATCTAGGAGAAGAAGAAAATGAACTTTGCTGAGGGCACAAGTACAGTCTGCCTTTCCAACTACTAAGTGTATATTTCGCTATTCCTCTTGCACATGGGAGACATCCTTTTTGCAAGGGATGGGGCAACTTAAAGTCCCATTAGTCATTCATCCTGCTCAAAGTGCAGAATCTCCAGATGATTTACAGTGAGAGATGTGGCTCCTCACGGTTTGGTCACTTATGGTCTAAAATAACAAATTTTCTACACCCCTACCCCCTCTGTGGTGTAACAGAGACTGAATAAGTATAAATAAATGCTCCCTTTCAGAAAGGGACAGAATGGGTAACACACGGTCACAGTGTGTAGCAGTCACAAATTTCACTGGATAGATGTTATGAAAGGTCCCCTATCCTGGAGGTAGGAGAAGTTCCTTGATCACTCCTACTTCTGCTCTCTTAGAGTAACTCCCTGTTTCATGATCTCTGGTTCTGTCTTCTGGGAAGTTGTTGACTATTTGCGTCTTCCTTGACCACGTCTGAAGTAGATGTTGGGGAGTTTGACTTTCTTGAAGGAGGTATGGCTTTTACAGCCCATTCTCACTTGAAGAAATTTTTTTTTTTTGAGGAAGATTAGCCCTGAGCTAACTACAGTCAATCCTCCTATTTTTGTTGAGGAAGACTGGCCCTGAGCTAACATCCATGCCCATCTTCCTCTACTTTATACGTGGGACTCCTACCACAGCATGGCTTTTGCCAAGCGGTGCCATGTCTGCACCCGGGATCTGAACTGGTGAACCCCGGGCTGCCCAGAAGCGGAACATGGGAACTTAACCGCTGTGCCACCAGGCCGGCCCCGAGGAATGTTTTAAGATTCACTGGACACTTATGTACATTTTAGGACCAGGTTTGTAATTTCTTTGTCAGTACAACTGCCTCAAAAAAGTAGTAGGCTCCTGATCTTATTGTTTTCAGTCAGTTCCATGTGCCAATAACCACACTCTTACTGGTTCTTTCCTAGGCTAGTTCTCATATTTGCTTTTATTTTTCCCTTTAAAATGATTTTCTCACTCTATATTTCACTCTCAATGTAACAGAGACAGCCCGAGGCCGTCTGCAGCAACAAGCCTGGGTGGGAGGTGAGGACCCTCAATCTATCTTTGCCACAAGCTTGAATTTTTGTTTAACCGAGAAGTTTTACTGGATGTTTTTTGCTTGAAGCTTTTCTCAATCTTTTATTGTTAGAAGTCTAATAACAGTGGGCTTTTCTAAACTTCTGTACCCTCTTCTCTTTTATTTCTGCTTGAAACAAACCAATTCTTTTTAAAGCTCGTCTCTCTTGTAATCTCTTGCATAAGGAAGACAGGAGCAGGTAACACACAACATTCTGATTCTTGCTAGCTACTTCTCCTGGGTCTTGAGATTCTGTTCTCTTGTGGATAACAGGCAACAGTTTGATTAAATACTTTGCCACTGTATAACACAGATTGCCATCTTTTCAGAACCTGTGATGGCTTTTTCTTTACTGCTTGGTTTCCAGCTGGTAAGCCAGCTCCAGGGAGTGTTGGTGTTTGTTATCAGAATTCCTCACTTCGAGATACCAGTGTAACTGGGATGGCAAGCCTTTATAGCAAGTAAATTCTCCCAAATTTCAATGCTTCAACACAATAAAAGTGTTTCTTGCTTATGGATCAGTGTAATAAGAGTCTACCATAGGGATGGACTCTATTTTAAGCAGTCATTCGGGGACCTGTGCTTCTTTCTTTTAGTGCCTCTGCCATCCTAGAGCTTCTGAATCTTCCGCTGGTTTCTGTGCATCTGGCTGTCAGACAAAGAGGGAGAGAGAATGTGAAGGATTAGGATTTGGAAGAGGCATATATCTTTTTTCTCTTTTTTTGGCGAGGAAGATTGGCCCTGAGCTAACATCTGTGCCAATCTTCCTCTGTTTTGTATGTAGGATGCCGTCATGGCATGGCTTGATGAACAGTGCTTAGGTCGACGCCTGGAATCCAAACCCACGAACCCTGGGCTGCTGAAGTGGAGTGTGCAAACTTAACCACTATGCCACCAGGCTGGCCCTGGCATCATCATTTTAATCCACGTTCTATTTGTAAAATCAGTCAGATGGCCATACCTAACTGCAAAAGAGGCTGGGCAGTATTTTCTATCTATGTTCATGGAGAAAAATAAAATAGAATTTGCCACAACTGACCAGGTAGGGGTACTATTTACTTTGGTAAGAAATACTGGGTGCAGCAGGTTTAGATGTACATATTTGGGAAAGGAGAGTGAGTTAGGGATAGATGGTGGTTTTATTGTAAACCAGTTGATTTTGAGATGTCCGTGATTCATCCAATGGGAGAGTGCAGGAGGTAATTATCAACATGAATCTGGAGCTCAGATTAAAGGTTTAACTTTTAGAAATAGATTTGGTAGATATTTACATATAGGTTACTAACTTACACACCCAATATAATTTTACTATGTCTATTGCTTCTCAACCTCCAACTTTCTCTTACTCTCAGATTACTTCTCTGCCCCTAATTCTCTTTTTTTTCTATTTTATGCTCTCTTCTTTTTTCTTCTTCTTTCCTATTTTTATTCTTCTTCCTTTTTCTCACTGTCTCCTTTTCCTCTCCTCTCTTCACATTCTGCTATTATTCTTTATTTGAAGTGTCTAAAATTCTGCATTTTAACAACTAGAATTCTAAACAAAAGTTTTAAATTAAGTATACCATTAAAAATAAATGCATTGATTTTAGAATGAGTATTTAATAGTAATCTGGAAAAGCCATAGACATTGATTATTACCACATGTATTTATATTTGAATTGGCAAAACATTTTCTCTAAGAAACTGGGTAGCAACTCTGGATTTCATTTTTCTGTACATATCATACTGGTATTTTTCCAAGCTGGCATCCAATACGGTTAATCTCTCAAGTTTTTCCAGTTTTCTCTAACTGTAACAGATGTTTGTATATTCTCCTTCTGTCTCACTGCAACAGGCACACATGAAAGATAGACTTTTTATTTGGTTTTGAGCACTTAACCAGCAGTTACAGAAGTTATCCCAGCCAGACTGATTATTATGGTCTTTAGAAGTGACTTCAAGCAATACCTTTTGGTGAATTATATGTAGCTGAGTGAATTACTGGTTCTGTGAAAGGAACAAAAATTGGACAATTGGAATAGAAAAAAGACAATGATATTTAAAGGGGTCACTGGTCATGCCAAGGATTTGTATCTAACAGCGCGATGGCATGGGCGTTTAATCAACATCGTGTGGAGTTCACCGTAGGAATGAGGAAAGTATAATGTGGCTAGCAATGGAAAGGAAAATTCCTATCACACATGAAGTTGAAATGAGTAATCTGTGTGTATGTTGCCTCGCCATCTGTGAAGAGCCTGAGAGGGAAGCCCTGAAAATAGCCTGGTTTGGAGGATTTTGAGTATCTTCACATGAAAATCTTTTGGCGGTAACTTTTACTCTCCCCCACTTCCTATTAGGGTCTTTGTGGTATCACTTGGAAGAGCTAAAGCTGAACTCTTTTCCGTGTGTCACTTCTAAGTCTAACCTGAAGGACAGGAGAAGGACTTTCTTCACTCTTTGGCTTTTCTGAAGCATCAGTGAAAAGAGATGAACCAAGTTAAAATTTGTGTCATTTAAAAGAGTGTTAAGAAAGTGACTTAAGATGTTATATGTGACTCCTACTTTCACCAGTATGGATGGGTTACATATTCTAAAAAAGCCTCACACTGAGAAATATGCAGGTTCTGGGTAAGCAACAATAGCAGCAAAAATACTTTTACATGTATTGCTTACATCACAAAGAAGAAAGAGAAACCTCCAAGGGACTTAAAAAAGAGAAAAGAAAATATAGTAAATGTAAATTAATTAGCTGAAACAAGAATGGTAGGTAGAAGCAGCTTGAGCTGCCTTGGGAGAAAATGTCAAAATCAGGGACTTAGAGCTTGGATATTAATGGCAATGGGAGGTAACGGGAGAAACTAAGTGGACCTGTAAGGAGAGCAGCTGAACTTAAGACCTTAACATAATCCTGGGCCCCTCGAAGGGACTACATTCTCAGTGAAAACATGGCCATAAAAAAAAACTGCTTTCTCAAAGCCAAAGTTAAACTTATTTGTCTCCACCTAGACTTTCAGGAGACTTATGAGAATTTGTTACCATACATTTACTCTCAAATGGGTCTGGAATCCAAATTTATATTACTGGTATAATTCACAAAGCCCAAACTAATACGCCAAATAAATGTCATTATAGATAGCTAGGGTAATCTGGTAACCAGCAGAAGCAAACATAAGTCTCTTTATAAGAAAGGATACTGGACCTAGACTTCTGCAGATTCCCACAAATTCAAATAAAAAGATCAATTATTACCAAAAAAAAGGTGAAAACAAGCGATGGGAGTTAGAAAATGTAATAAATTTATGCTTTCAAGGACTTCAGATATTGGAGTTATCTGAAATACAATATAAAATAATTATGTATAACATTACATAAACAAAAGGTGAAATTAAAAAAAGGGAATGAGTAAAGATCTATGAAATATTTTAAAAATAAAATATAGAAATAAAATGTGATCATTAAAATCATAACAAATTTCCACTTCCCGTAATGACTAACTAGATAATATTACCGACTCTCACTGAGAGCAAAGGAGCAACAGGAACACTGAGTGTTCTTAAGACTTTTTAATGGAAGTGATGGAAGCTAGAGGACAATAGAGTGATACGTTCTGAGTGCTGAAAGAAAATAAAATGTCATCTATAATTCTATATTTAGTGAACATATCCTGTAAAAATAAATGTAGAATAAGGACATTATTAGACAAACAAAACCTGAGGGAATTTGTCATCATAACACTTACAGTGAAGGAAATAAGAAAGAGTGGTCTTTAGAAAGGAAGAAAAAATTACAGTTGCAGAAAGGGGTGAAGAAAAGTGAAAAGCTTAAACAGATGGGTAAATCTAAATAAATATTTACTGTGTAAAATAGCAAAAATACTATTTTATAGGATTAGAATATATCCAAAATTAAAATATAGGTTAAAAGACATTCAACATCACTATCAGGGAAGTGCAAATCAAAACTATGGTGAGATATCACCTCATGTCCATGAGAATGGCTGTAATTAACAAGATAAGAAATAACAAGTGTTGGGGGCCAGCCTGGTGGTGCAGCAGTTAAGTTTGCACATTCTGCTTCTTGGCAGCCTGGGGTTCGCCGGCTCAGATCCCAGGTGCGGACATGGCACCACCTGGCAAAAACGATGCTGTGGTAGGCGTCCCACATATAAAGTAGAGGAAGATGGGCATGGATGTTAGCTCAGGGCCAGTCTTCCTCAGCAAAAGGAGGAGGATTGGCAGTAGTTAGCTCAGGGCCAATCTTCCTCAAAAAATAAAGAAAAAAAAGAAATAAGTGTTGGAGAGGATGTGGCAAAAATGAAACATTTTACACTGCTGGTGAGAATATAACTGGTACAGCCACTATGGAAAACAGTATGGAGAGTCCTCAAAAATTAAGAGTAGAACTACCATATGATCCAGCTATTCAATTTCTGGGTATCTGAAGAATACAAAAATGTGAATACATAAAGATACTTGCACCCCTATGTTCATTGCAGTATTATTCACAATATCCAAGACTTAGAAACAACCTAGGTGCCCATCAATGGATGAATGGATAAAGAAGATGTGGTATATATACACAAGGGAATACTACTCAGCTATAAAAAAGATGAAATCTTGCCGTTTGTGACAACATGGATGGATGGACCATATTATGCTAAGTGAAATGAGTCAGACAGAGAAAGTCAAACACCAGTGATCTTACTTATAAGTAGAAGATGAAAACAACAACAACAGAGGCTGGCCCCATGGCTGAACGGTTAAGTTCACATGCTCCACTTCAGCAGCCCGGGGTTCACCAGTTTGGATCTTGGGCATGGACCTACACACCACTCATCAAGCCATGCTGTGGCAGCATCCCCCATAGAAGAACCAGAATGAAATTACAACTAGGATATACAACTATGTACTGGGATTTGGGGGAGAAAAAAAAGAGGGAAATAGGCAACAGATGTTAGCTCAGGGCCAATCTTCCTCACCAAAAACAGAAACAAAAACTAAACAACAAACAAACAAACACATAGATATGGAGATTAGATTGATGGTTACCAGAGGGGAAAGGGGGAAGGGAGGAGGATTTAAAAAGAAAACAGATGAAAAAGCATGGAAGTCACAAGAAGGTGAATGCAATGCAAGAGTCCTAAGTTTCTTCCATTATGAAAGTATTAATTTACACAGATATAAGGCTGGTTTGAATGTTGTCATCTCTAGGGCAACCAACAACCAAAAGTATCATAAAAAGTATGTATAACTACAAAGCTGATAGAAGAGAAAATAGGATAATAAAAAATAATCAACCACCAGGGCATCTGGGGACAGGCACCAATAAGGGGATCTCAACATACCTCTTGTCCGCCAGGAGACACCCAGCAGTCTGGCTTGTGGAGACCATTTCTGCCCAACCATGTAGCACCACCAGGGATCAGTGCAATCCCTAGGAGCACCAGATAAACCAAGCGGACCAAAATAACACTGAAGAGGCTCTGAAAATTAAACTGTCATTGGAATCACAGCACACAAAAGTAGGCCAAGGCTCATATGCTAAACCTAAATAGAGTGACTACCTGCTAAAATAAGTACTTTAAGCAGTACCCAGAGCCTTCTAACATGTTAGTCAAAATGTCCATGATACAATAAAATTACGTCATAGCAAGAACCAAAAATAAAAATCACAACTTGATTGGGAAAGTCAATCAACTGGTGCCAATACTGAGATGAATTAGAGACCTGGGAGACAATAGCAAAAAGCCAACATGTATCATTGCAGTCCCAGGAAAGGAAAAAAAGAGTGAAGGTGAAAGACTATTCGAGGAAATAATGGCTAAAATTTCCCAGATTTGGTTAAAGACACAAACCTGTAGATCCAAGAAGCTGAGCAAATCCTAAAGACGAAAATCCCAAAGAAATTCATGCCAATACACTTCATAATTAAACTTTTGAAAACTAGAGAAAGAAATCTTGAAAGCAGCTGGAAGAAAACAATGCATTATCTATGGGGTAACACCAATTCGAACGATGGCCAGTTTCTCATCTGAGACCATGGAGATCTAAAAGAAGTGGCACTGCATTTTTCTTTTTCTTTTCTTTTTTTTGGTTAATTTTATATTTAAATGGTTCCAAATAAGTTTAACTGAAGGTTTAAAATTGGTGGTCCTCTTTCTTTCCAGACAGACCAAGGTCCAAACTAGTGTTTATTGAGTACTTGCTAAGTGCTGCATCTTCAGAGAGAGAGAGGGAAGGAGGCTCCAAGAGAGGAAGTGACTTGTCCAAGGTTACCCAGCTAGGAGCTAAGAACTGTCTCAGGCAGGACATAACCCTGGGTTCTCTGGACACCAGAGGTGGCTCTGTCTACCTGAGCACTGCCCTGGGAGGAGCTGAGGCGTGAAGTCAGGGGCAAAGCTTCTCTCCCAGCTCCACATGGCGTTGATAATGACCCAAGTGAGGTTGCCTCTGCTGGAGCCCATTTCCCCATCTGTACAATGGAAGATGGGGCTGGCTAGGTCTTGACGGTGTTGTAGTCCAGGGGCTCCCATCCATATCTCCACCTCTAGTGCGCACCTGCCTGAGGGGCTGCTTCACCTGTCTGCTGGCATGGAGAGATGGCCCCAGGCTTGGCTCCCAGATCCACATTTTCAAGCGCTGAAAGAAAAGAGCTGTCAATCATAAATTCTGTGTCTAGTCAAACTACCCTTTAGAAATGAAAAAGAAATAAAAATGGAAAAAGGAAAAAGCTAGATAAGTTTGTTGCTAGCAGACTTACCCTTAAAGATTGGCTAAAGGAAGTTCTTCAAATAGAAAGGAAATGATAAAAGAAGGAATCTTGGTACATCAAGAAGGAGGAAGATAAGACAAAAGCAGAAACATGTGTATGCAATATAGACTACCCTATTCCTTGTGAGTTTTATAAATCCTATTTGATGATTAAACCAAAAATTCTAACAACATCTGCTACTCAAGATAATGATATTTAAAAGTGAAGAAAGCAGAGACCTAAATGGAAATCAATTTTTATACTTCACACAAAGTAGTAAAGTGTTGATATCAGGGGACTAAATCACATGTGAGTAACATAGTACCCAGGGCAGCCACTACAAAGCTGTGCAAAGAGATACACTTAAAAACACCATAAATGAATCAAGATGGAATCCTAAAATATGTTCAAGGAACCCACAGGAAATCAAGAAAAGAGAACAAAAGGAGCAAGAATTAGAGAAAACAAGTGAAACTTAGGTGCTAAAGTATCAATAGTTACCTTAAAGCTAAGTGGTCTAAATGCATCAATCAAGAGAGAGAATTAACATCAGATATATGATGGTAGAATCCAGATAAATAAAAGGCCTAAACAGTGAAGATCAAATGATAAAGTTAATAGAAGAAAATGTGGGAGAACATGTTTGTTACTTAGAGGTGAAGGACTAAAAAAAAGCTCAAAAGGACAGGCTATGCAATTAAAAAAGTCAATGGGCATGATAACACTGATATTAAGGATTTCTGCTCAGTGAAGAATGAAGTTAACCAATGACTGATTGCAAAAAGATGTATACAATGTCTAAAAGTGACAAGATTCTCTCATTGAAAACGTATAGGAATACCTGCTAATGAACAGGAAAAGATAGGAAATCCAATAGGAAAATGGTCAAAGAACAGGTCCGTATATGAGGGATGCTCAAAATCATTAGTAATAACAGAAATGCTAATTAAAACAAGGTATTATTTTTCCCAATTTACAACTATAAATATATTATATTAAAAGAGAGACTACTTAAATAAAATAGAGGTTGTTCACCCCCCGCCCAAAAAGAGACGGAAATTGGCAGAGTGGACAAAGAAAACATAACTCAACTGAACAAAAGTGGTTATATTAATAAATATAAAGTAGATTTCAGAGCAAAAAAAATTACTAGAGAGAGAGAGATTTCTTAAGGATCAAAGGATCAATCTATCATGAAGACATAAGGATTCTAAATGTGTATGAACCAAACAGAACCTCAAAATACGTGAAACAAAAACTGATAGATCTGAAATGAGAAATATCTAAATCCACAATTATAGTTATAAATCAATGTAATCTGCTATATCAGCAAAGCTAAAGAATGAAAATCATATGATCACATCAATTGATGCAGAAAAGGAATTTCACAAAATCACTCTCCTAACAATGCTTTCTACAGGTTGAGAATAGAGAATTATCCAAACTTGATGAAGAGCCTTTACAAAAAACCTACAGCTAATATCATTCTTATTGATGAAAGGCTTAATGCTTTCTTCTCCTAGGAGTGAAAATAAGACAAGGATGTCTGTCCTCACCACTCTTTTTTTTTTTTTTTTTAAGATTTTATTTTTTCCTTTTTCTCCCCAAGCCCTCCGGTACATAGTTGCATATTCTTCGTTGTGGGTGCTTCTAGTTGTGGCATGTGGGACACTGCCTCAGCGTGGTTTGATGAGCAGTGCCATGTCCGCGCCCAGGATTCGAACCAATGAAACACTGGGCCGCCTGCAGCGGAGCGCGCGAACTTAACCACTCAGTCCCCGGGCCAGCCCCAGTTCTCACCACTCTTATTCAACATAAGACTGGAGCAAGTCAAAAAAAAGAAAGAAAAGGTATATAGGTTAGAAAGGAAGAAATAAAACTCTCTTTACAGATGACGTGATCGTTTATGTAGAAGATACATTTATAAATATATTAGTACGGGGTGGATAAGTAAGTCAATGGAAGAAATTGAGATATTAGAAAGTGACTCATTTATATATCTGGAAAGGTGTCACATAATGAGCAGAAAACTGTAGAGCAGCGTAGATAGATGAACTCTTCAAAAAGCTGTTCTAGGATTATTGGCTACCCATATGGAAAAAAGTGAAATTAAATTACTTTTTCACACTATACTAAAAACTCTATTCCAGATGTTTTAAATACATAAATGTAAAAAATAAAACTAAAAAATTTTAGAAGGAAATATAGGAGAATAGTTTTATGACCTTATGATAGGGAAATATTTCTTAAACAAGACACAGAAGGGAAAAGCCATAAAGAAAAAGACCAATAATTCACCTTTGCTTAAATTGAGAACATCTGTTCATCAAAGGACATCATTAAAAAATGACAAGACACTGCAATCTGGGGGAAAAAGTATTTGCAAGAATAGGCCAACAAAGGATTTAGGTCCAGAAAAGATAAAGGATCACCTGTAAGTTAATAAGAGAAACACAAACAACTCAAAAGAAAATGGGGGCAAGATAAACTTTTCTTACAAGAAGAAATATAAAAGGCCAAAAACATACAAATATATTCTTCATTGGTAATATGAAGAGCAAAATTAAAACCACAATAATGTAGCATTTGCCATCCACTAGCTTAGCAAACATTAAGACATTGGACAATATCGTGTTTGTTAACAAATCTCTTAAATGCAACTGATAGAAGTGTAAATTGGTATAACCACTTTGGAAGACAATTTGGTATTGGGAATTGAGCTCCTACAAGACATTCTCAAAACTCTTGCGTATTTTCACTGTTTATAGCAGCATTAATTGTAATAGTGATAAACTGGAAACAACACAGATAACTACTTTGAGGAGACTGGATAAAGTGCAGTAGCACAGAATAATTTACAGCAGTGAGTATTAATGAACTATACCTACCAAGGTCAACATGAATTCAGTTTGAAAACATAACGTTGGATAAAAAAGAGCAAATCATAGCAGATAATAGCAATTATACTAAGTGCAGAAACAAAAAATTCACCAACAGATTGCTTAAGGATGCATTTTTTGTTACTGCTGTCCAGTTCCTTCTGACTCCTAGTGACCCTGTGTTCAGCAGAGAGGAACCCTGTCTGGTCTTTTTGCGCTGTCCTCTCATCTTCCAGTGTTCTATCAGACAGTGCTCTGTCGCCATTCATAGGATGTTCATGGCCAATTTTTTCAGAAGAGTGGCCAGATTCTTCTTCCTAGTCTGTCTTAGTCTGGAAGCTCTGCTGAAACCTGTCCACCATGGGTGACCCTGCTGCTATTTGAAATACTGGTGGCTTAGCTTTCAGCATCACAGCAACATGCAGCGGCCACAATATGACAACTGACAGACAAGTGGTACGTTTCCTCAACTGGGAAACAAACCCAGCCCATGGCAGTGAAAGCATGGAATCTGTGTTGACCTAATGATATCTATATTGCAAGAGCATTTAAAGGCACCACCTCAGATGTTATAGACCAAGATATACTGTTTGATGAGATAGAGTTGAAGATGGCGAGAGAGCTGGGACCACCATTCATCACACCTCCCCACTTGCCTGATAGGTAATGTTAACTACTCAAAGCCGTTAATCCCAAATCCCTCAGATGGTTGGATACAACCTCAGGCTCTCTCTAAATATCTGTCTGCGTAGCCATGGCAGATTAGCTCTCAAGTTGAAACCCATTTACCTTCACGTTACTAGACCACGCAGTCTAATATGTCACTGTACTGGGCCACATTCATGTGAAAGAATGTAGGAAGGGGTAGTTTTGTTTTAGTTATTCTAAATTCAGAACCAGAACAAATGGAGAAGTTACAAGAAGGCAAAATCTGAAAGAAAAAAATTGTTTACATTTTTGACATAAAATTTACGTACAGTGAAATTCATAAATATTAATTATCTGACTTGTGTTTTGACAAATACATAAATGCATGTGTCACCTATAACCTATCCAGATCCAACTTTTCCATCACCTCAGAGAGCTCCTTTGTGCCACTTCCCAGTTGATTTACCCACTTTTTCTATTTTTTTCCCCCATAGAATAGTTCTTCCTGTGGGAGAACTTCATAAATAGGGAATCACACAGGATGTACTCTTTTGTGTCTGGCTTCTTTCACCCAGGATATTGGGAGCGAGATTCATCCACGTTGTTGCTTATCAGAAGTTCACTCCTTTTTCTTTCAGGGTAGTATTTGTATGAATGTACCATGGATTGCTTCTCCTGTTGATAGACATTTGGGTTGATTCCACTTTGGGCTTTAATAAACAAGGATGTTTTGAACATTTGGTACTAGTTTTTTTGTGAACACATACTTCCATTCTTTCAGGTAATTATCTAGAAATGGGAGGGCTGGGTCATAGGAAGATGTGTGTTTAATCTGATGGGAAACTGACCAACACTTTTCCAAACTAGTTATTTCATTTTACCCTCTCTCCACCAATATATGAGAATTCTTGTGCTTCACATTCTCATTAATGTTTGATGCTGTCTCTGTTTTTAATTTAACCATTTTAGTTGATGTGTAATGGTAGCTCATTACTCAATTGAACGTTTAGTAGCTCATTTAATATGCATTTCCCTGATGACAAATTATGTTGAGCACTTTTTCATGCGCCCAGTGATCAGTTCTACACCTTCCTTTGTGAAAAGTTGAAGTCCTTTGACAATTTTTATTGGCAAATCTTTTGTCCAGATATGTTTTCTGAATGTTTTTTTAGTCTGTGGTTGGCTATGCATTTTCTTGCTGACTTTTGGTAAGCAGTTTTTAACTTTGATGAAGCTTAATATACTCATATTTTCTTTTGTGGTTATTGTTTCCTTTTATTCTGTCTTAAGAAAAGTGGCCTATGCCAAAGTCATGAAAAATCAAATATTTTATTTTAGAAGCTTTATGGGGTTTTTTTGTTTGTCTTTATGTCTGTTATCTATTTAAATTAACTTTTGTATGTATTGTGATGGTCAAGATGTGTTTTTTCCCATATGGATAGCCAGTTGTAAAGATGACTCTTGTCCCACCAAACTACCTTGACTTCTTGAAAACCAACTGATTGTATAACTGAGTCTATTTCTGAACCTTCTATTCTGTTTCAGTGATCTATTTATCCTATGCCAAAACTACCATTTTTATTATTGTAATTTTACAGTTGTTCTTGAAGTTAGGCAATGTAAGTCCTTCAACTTTGTTCTTCTTTTTGAAAATTATTTTTGCTATTTTAGGGCCTTTGCATTCCCATTTAAAGTTTGAATTAGCTTGTAAATTTCTTTTTAAAAAGGCTGCTAGAATTTTGATTTGAATGAGCATAGTGTACAAATCAGTTTGGGGAAATTGATACCTTAACAATATTAAGTTTTCCAATCCATAGACATAGTTTCTCTCTCCAGTTACTTACATCTTCTCTCATTTTTTTTAAGAATGTTTTTTAGGTTTTCAACGTAGAGGTCTTGCACACTTTTTACTAAATTTATTTACTCCTAAGTATTTTATGTTTAAAAAAATAGGCTTATAATCAGAATACCTTTTTTTTTTAAAGGAATGCTTTTTTTTGGCGAGGAAGATTCGCCCTGAGCTAACATCTGTTGCAAATCTTCCTCTTTTTTTTTTCTCCCCAAAGCCCCAGTACATAGTTGTATATAATAGTTGTAAGTCCTTCTATTGCTTCTATGTGGGTTGCTGCCACAGCATGGCTTGATGACCAGTGTGTAGGTGTGTGCCCAGGATCTGAATTGGCGAACCCCGGGCTGCTGAAGCTGAGGGTGCAATCTTAAGCACTATGCCACTGAACTGACCCCCAGGATAGATTTTAAAATTTATATTTTTCAATTGTTTGGTTTTATAATGGAGAAATGCACTTGACTTTTTTTATTGTCCTTAAATCCTGTGACCTTGCTAAATTTAATTATGAGTTATGGCATATGCTTTGTAGATTTCTGAGAATTTTCTACACAGAAAATTATTGTCAGTAAATAGAGACACACTTTCTTTTGAATTTATTTTTTTCCCTTATTACATCAAATAGGACATCCAATATAAATTTGAAAATAAGTGATGAGAGCAGACATCCTTACTTTTCTTTCCCTCAGTCATGGGGCGGAAGCATTTAATATTTCACCACTAACTGTAATGTTAACTACAGGTTTTCTGTAAAGGTCCTTTATAACATTGAGAAAGTTCCTATCTATTCTTAGGTTGCTCAGAATTTTTGTTGAGGGGCTGGCCCTGTGGCCAAGTGGTTAAGTTCACGCACTCTGCTGCAGCAGCCCAGGGTTTGGATCCTGGGTGTGGACATGGCACTGCTCGTCAGGTCACATTGAGGCTGCATCCCAAATACCACAACTAGAAGGACCCACAACTAAGATATATAACTATGTACGGGGGAGTTTGGGGAGATAAAGCAGAAAAAAAAAAAGAAAGATTGGCAACAGTTGTTAGCTCAGGTGGCAATCTTTAAAAAAAATAAAAATAAAAATAAAAATTAAGAAATAAGTAAAAAAAGGAATTTTTGTCGAGAATGAATTTTAAATTTTGTCAACTTCTTTTTCTGCATGTATTTCAGATCATACAGTTTTTCTTATCTAGTCTATTGATAAAACAAAATACAGTGATTGTATGATTAATGTTGAATCAACCTTGTATTACTGTAATGAACCTCATTTGGTCATGATGTATTATCTATTTTATATATTCATGGATTTCATTTGCTAATATTATGTTATGAATATTTGTATCTGTGTTCCTGAAGGATATCAGACTATAGTTTTCTTTTAATGACTTCATCGTTTTTTTGTGAGGAAGATTATCGCTGAGCTAACATCTGTGGCAATCTTCTTCTATTTTATGTGGGATGCTGCCACAATGTGGCTTGATGAGTGGTGCTAGGTCTGTGCCCAGGATCCCAACCTGTGAACCCCGGGCTGCCAAAGCAGAGCACATGACCTTAACCACTATGCCACCAGGCCAGCCCCTCGTCAAGTTTTCATGTAAGGTTTTAGGCTGATCTAAACAGGTTGTAAAGTGTTTTCTTCTCTCTTTTCTGAAGGATTTTATATAAGATTACTATTATTTCTTCCTCAGATGTTTGATAGAATTAAGCAGTAAATTCCTGAAGATTTTTCTATTCCCTTTGTGTTACTCAACTGTTTCTGAAAGTTTTCTCTCTCTCTTTCCATCCTCACTGGCAACCCCAAACTTTGAGCTTCTCAAGCTAATAAAATTATGGCTTTCTACTTGAGTTCTAGCCTCTCCATGCCAAGTGGACAGCAGAGGACTCAAGTGAAAAACCATATAACTGTGAATCTTAACTTGTACGCTTCACTTCTGTAAGTTTCCAAGCCTCTCCCATCACTTTTGTCTGCTTTGGATCACTCTCTGATGCCTTCAAATAGTGTTTTTTATATGTATAGTTTTTTTAGAGTTTATGATTATTATCTGGGAAAACCTTAGTCCGTTGTAAACTACTCCCCTATTGAAAGCCAAAACAATTTGTATCATAAAAATCTTTTTAACTCCTGAAGTTAACCTATTATTAGGAGTAAATTGCTTCATGAATAGTGAGCTAACTGAATTTGCAATATTCAAACAGGGGCTGTATGAGAGATTTATCAATAAACAGTTATTTAGCACATAGAGTATACAGCACATAGTGCTGATAGAAATGAGTTTTGAATCAGATGAATTTTGAATTAGATGTATCACTTCAAATTGTATCTGAAGGTCTAAATTTTCATTCTTGTAATCAGCAACATACAATATTTTAGGTATTTGTCAGGGAATTTAACTTTGACCTCACTGCCACTAAAACTTAAAAGTTTTAAGGAGAGAAGTTGTATTTATGTATTATTATTATTATTTTTGTAAGGAAGATTGGCCCTGAGCTAACATCTGTGCCAATCTTTCTCTATTTTGTAAGTGGGATGCTGCCACAGCACAGCTTGACAAGCGGTGCCAGGTCTGTGCTCAGGATCTGAACCTGTGAATCCTGGGCTGCTGAAGCAGAGTGTGCAAAGTTAACTACTACACCACCAGGCTGGCCCCTATGTATTATTTTTTAAAGGGTATGCAGTCCACTCATACCTTCACAGGTCATCTGAAAATAAGCCAAGTTCAGTATGGTGTATATACGAGTACAGGCTCTGGGGTTACATTGCTGGGTTTTGAATATGAACTCGGCTGCTTTCTAGTTAGGTGATCTTGTGCAAAATACTTAAATTTTCTGTACTTCAGTTCCCTAATCTATAAAATGAGGATGAGAGTAATAATCCTCACAGGGTTATATTTGATGTGTGATGCATGTAAGTGCTGAGAAAGTTTCCAACACATAGGAAGTATTGAAAATGTTAGCTATTGTAATCAGACTCCTCAATTATGTTCTTGTTTCATAGGCCTGCTTTCCACTATGCCATCACTTTGCAGGAAGGCTCACTAAAAGAAACAGTCTTATAAACTTCTTATGAGCGGGTAATGATATTATCTCCATTTTATAGATGAAGAAACAGATGCTTAGAGAGTTTTGTAATTTGTCCAAGGTCATTTCATCAGTCATAAGCACTCATCCCCAGACCTGCATGGATTCTAAGCCTTGCTGTTAACCATTCGGCCATATTTTATTTGGCCTGACCAACCTGAAGCATGACCGAGCATAGACTGGCTTGCTATGCTTCTACAAGTAATTGTTCCACTCCATTTTTGTGGTTCACATTTATTTCCTTGTGACTTTGGGGAATGTGCTTAACTCTTCTGCTCAGGGTTAAAACACAAACTTAATGGGATTAAGCTGATGTCAGCACAATCTCACTTCGATAGGTAGAAAATAAAATCACTAAAATAAATTTCTATTTTTATTGCTGTTGTTATTGCTCCTGATAATGAATAATTGTGATAGTCATTATGCTGGTAGAATCATATGCCTGGAAAGCTCCATGAAAGGATGCTTAGTTTGTTCCCCTTACATTCAAGTAGGGGCTGTTCACTTTTCCCTTTCAGGTAAGAATTGTTCCTATTTTCAACATCTGCAATGTTGGATGACCCACTGCACAGGTTTGCCCGGAATTACAGGTTTCTTCAAGTAGGGTTTTCATTGGTAAAACTGGGAAAGTCCTGCACAAGCTGGAACAAGTTGGTCACCCTATTCATGAACCTTTGCCTATTCTGACTAGTTTTTGCCTTTGTCATTGCTCTGTCTACCAGGTAGAGGCAGAGAGAGCTGGGTACCATTTTTTAAAAATGACAACCCTTTTCACACAGCTTAAGACTGTTATCACGTCATTCTTCTTCACTTTATCCCTTAGGCCAACCAACAGGTTTCTACGGAGGACTCACTTCACCTGGTGTATTGTACTCACTGCTCTGAGGGCTGCAAATGAAACAGGATGCAAAGTCCCTGCCCTGAGGGAACTGAATAAGGTGGCTCCAGTTCCTTTCACCTTTGCCCAGAGGCCTTGTTTTCCAACTCTTTAATTATCTGTATTGATTTGCTTTGAACATTGTGCAAATTCACCGTGCCTCATGTAATTGATGGAGACCAGAGATGTGCACAGTACTCGGCTTTTAGGTGACTGCTCCGTGCTGCATAGAGTATGAGCCCACTGGGGTTCTGAGGACCCTACTTCTACTTTTATATTCATGCATCGTGTCTGCTTTGAAACTGTTTTAAATCATCACCACATCGTAGCAGATTCTGACTTGCCCTGAAGCTCCATTGGCAATGGAGCTAATCAGTACCTAAGATAGAGTTTTTCATCACAAAGAGCAGGATTGTCTATAAACTACTCTGCTTTGTATTAATCTCAGTGGTTTGAAATATAAAAATTATACTTGATCTAGTATTTACAAATAGTTTTCACAACAAAAAATGAACTGCATATCTTCCATAACTCTAACCATCAACTGTCTTCAATTTGCCATCTGCCTTTTATTAAATTGCATTTGGACTACTTTCTCTAGAAAAAAAAAATCTGCCTTTGCCAATTACCTTCGTACACATATTAGTTTAGGAATTCAAGCCCATGTCATAGTGACCTTATTCCTTGATTTGGATCTTTTCGCTGTTTAAACATAAAAAATATTTCCTTGGAACAGGTGTTTAGAAATATCTGGGGAACTCCAACCATTTACAAAGAAATGAGTTCACTTTCTGCTTCTATCTTAGGCCCTGAAGATACTTAACCATATAGCTTTTTGTTTTTGAAATACAGTATCATTTATGGTCTAGACACCACAGACAGCTGTTCAAGTTTAATTCAAACGGGCCCTGTTTCTGCTGTATTTATTTAGCATGTCTAGCTAAATCTTTGAATAATCTTGGCTTGAGTCCTTAAACAGGGATTAGAAAATACCAGCTGTTGATTTTCTTTTCTTTTAAGGTTCAGACTAATGAGAAATTTGCTACAAAATTTAGATAATAGCTTTAAGCAAATAATTTTCAATTGTTTTTTTATTTGTTTTTCGTTATATGGCAGCCAGTTAACATTGCTAAAAATTTAAGAAAAACTAATAATAAATGAATTAAATGGAAGTTTACCTTGAAATATAATCTCTTTTAAAAGTAAAAGTTTGAGGGGCTCGCCCCATGACCTGGTGGTTAAAGTTCAGCACACTCCACTTTGTCGGCCTGGGTTCAGTTCCCAGGTGTGGACTTACACCACTCGTTAGCAGCCATGCTGTGGTGGTGACCCACACATGAAATAGAGGAAGACTGGCACAGATGTTAGCTCAGGGACAATCTTCCTCAATCAAAAAAGAGGAAGATTGGCAACAGATGTTAGCTCAGGGTGAATCTGCCTTGGCCTAAAAAATAAATAAATAAAAATAAAAGTTTGAATTTCTTGCTGATGACTGCATTATGTGCTGCCGCATTGGAAACTATAGCTGCTTTCATGTTTCAGGAAACTGGATCATTTGAACTAGAAACATGTATGATAAAATGTTTTTTTCTATTCTACTCATTGATACATATTTGTGTAAATTTATTTAGGTCTGGCAATACCATTAAAATCTAGAAATTTTCTCTTAACTATGGGTCACTAGTTAATTCATCAAAAGAATAGTAAACATTTGGATATGTTGATTTAGCATATAACCATGAAAGATTCTGAGTGGTATTACATTTAAGAATTATTTTTAGATTAATTTACATTTGCTTCTAAAGCATTAGAAACTATAAAATTATGCACATATTATAATTAGGTTACTTTATACAATTGGATTCAGGCTTGTAATTGCCAACTTTCCCTTAGTATAAGAGGTTTGCAATGCTAGCACATGTTTTGTTTTGTTTTGAAATAACCGTTTTTACCTGGAACTAGGCAAGCAAAGCCATTTTGTGTCTCCTATGCATTGAGGAGGAAATTCCCTACCTCTGATGTCATTAGATTTTCCCTTGTGGTTTTTGCTCCTCATTGGGAGAAAGCAAGCAATTAATTCTGACTACTATGATTAGTTCCACCCATTTGCACTAATGCTCCCATTTATTATTTTGAAATGTCGTAACTTATGTACAGTGAAATTCAGCCTTTTTATTGTATAGTTCTGTGGGTTTTGACAAATGCATACAGTTTTGTAACCACCCCAATCAAGATAGAGAACAGTTCCATTACCCTCCTATTTATTTTTAAAGTATAAATTAAAAGAAGTTCATGGCCTCATATATTCAGTTCAGATTCTGAGGTCAGGTACCTAAACAAGGACAAAGAACCCCAAAGGTTTAATCTAGCTGTTTTCTTATACTAATTGTGTGGTTATAATGATGATGATGATGATGGTTATGAATCATTAATTATGCGCCACACACTGTGTTAAGCATTTTATATGTGTATTGCATTTAGCCCTATCAATAATCCAAGAGCTATCACACACATTTTACAGATGAGCAATCTCAGATACAAGGAGGTTAAGAAACATTCCCTTCATAATATGGCCAGAAGGTGGTAGAGGTGGGGTTTGCACCGGTGTCTGATTGCTAAGTGTATGCCCCCGAGCCAGGATGTTACCTACCTTTGCTTGCTGTTCCTGATCTGATCCTCATGAACAAGTGGCAAAACACTGAATTATATTGAAATTAATACTCGCTAGATTAATTAACTCATTGATTCAACATATATTTGTTGGATGCTTACAATATGCTAGACACTGAGTATATAGCAGTGAATAAGAGAGACAACAATCTCTGCCTACTTGGAACTCTATTCTAGACAATAAATTAATGAGCACCATATATGGTATCTGTGTGGAATACATAGAGCTATGAAGAAAGGAAAGCAGAGAAGGGGAATAAGGAAATTTGAGGTAAGGCATCCATTTTTATCATGTTGGTCACTGAAAGGCTGACATCTGAGTCAATACTTGGAGGAGGGCAATAAACTCTTTGCACATCTTCTGGGGAAGAATGTTCCAAGCGGTGAGAATGGCAAATGTAAAGGCCCTGAGTCATGTTCGTGCCTGACTTGCCCAAAGAACAAGACCTATGACCTAGAATGCAGAGTAGTGAGGGGGAATGTAGGGGTTTTATAACAATCACTTTAGCTGTTCTTCTGAAAATTGATTAAAAAGGGGCAACATGGAAGCAAGAAGACCAGTTAGAAGACTTTTTGCAACAACGCAGGTGAGAGATGATGGTGGCTCAGATCGGGTGCTGGCAGAGGAGGTGGCAAGAAGTGTCAGGATTTTGGATATATTTTGAAAATAGGATCCTCATCATCTGTTGATGGATTGAATGTGGATTGTGCAATAAATCGATAAATTAACGATAAATCCAAAGTCTTTGGGCTAGGCCAAAAATCCAACAGATTGTGTGAGTCTGAATTCTAGGAAAAAATATGTGTAGTTCATATGTTTCAGAAGCGCCTAAATGGAATGGAAAATTTGAAATTATATTTTATTGGCATGGTTTTAAAATACTTAAAATTTGGAATGATTCTCCTAACTGACACATATGTTATTAATCTGTAAATAAACATATCATTTGACATCACTTTTCTTGGTGTTAATTATAGACAAACAGATATAGAAAAGAACTTCTCTTTCCGTCTAAGTAATTTAGATTGCAAGTTGAACAAGCATAAGCATAGACAAAAAAATCTTTCAGCCAATGCTTGACAAATTTTACCTCTGGATTCTCTAATATGCCGCACGTATTTTTCCTGGTTAAGCCTGATGACTTACTCAGTGGTTTAATTTCTCAAATATATGAAGGTTTTCATGGTTTGAGATACAAAAAGTTTATACTTTTGACCATAGCCAAAGGAACAGAGAAACAATTTAGAAAGCTTCGTCATCCCAACAGATCAAAGCATATCCTACTCAAATTATAAGCACTTGGAACTGATAAATACATACAAATTTGACACTCTGGTTTGAAAGTGAATTAAGTAATGGAAATTGAGCAATCACTCATTTAACATTTGAAGTTACAAGAACTTTTATGTCTGGACTTTATCTTAATGTATCAATGTCCTTATCATGTAGTAGAATTACCTCAACGGTGTGCTATGACCTTTCTTCTTACCTCTAGTGACTCCTTCACCAAATTGCCCTATGGTCTGCTAAAATCTTCCTATAACATCACTCGTTATGCCACCCCCTCCTTAAAGAAACAAGATTCAAGTCCAACTTGAATAGCTCGGTATTCATGATCATACTTTCGTTTGATTGATCTATTCTCTCTATCCCACCTATTTTCTCTACTTTTCAATGTTTGCCATCTACTCTAGTTTCAAGACCATCTCACGATCAGCCTTATACAGACACATCATGGCTCTTTCCTTTCTCAGTGTTTTTTTGGGTTGTCTATGCACTCTAAACTACTCAACTAATGTGTATTCATTTATTCAGTTTACAGATATATTTTAAACACTCATCAGGTGCAGGAAACTACAGAAGCCTCTACATCACATATGTGCCTCTTTGAAGGTTTTTTGCTGGAACCTCTTTCATCTACTCCTCTGCCCCATAGTGACTCCCTCAGTAATACGTCTTCCCCTTCAGGCAGAATGATTCTGTGGTCAGAGAGCGGCACCCGTCCCATCTACTACATTTATTACGGTCTTTTGCAGCCACCTACACGTATGACTGTAAAGCCAGGTCTTTGGTAGCTAGGTCTAATAACAATAACAACAACAATAATAATTTAGTACCTACCATTTATTGAACACTGACTATGTGCCAAGCCCTATTCTAAGTACTTGACATATTAACCCATTGAATGCTCATGAAAGGGTAAATATATTTACCTATAAATATAGTGATGAGACATTGAAAAACCTATTATTAAATTATAGACTCTGAACTCTGTTAGTGTAGCCAATTGAGGCGAGCTACTTGCTTAACCCAGTCTATAACTGGGTCCCATGGAGACTAAATGGTTTATAAGCAATGTTGCTATAGTGATCTTAGCTCTCTACTGTAGTCATCCAGAAATTTCATCAGCAGGCCTTCAATGCCTACTCTTCAGATAAAACTCTTGAATAGAATGAGCAATGGAATAAAGCCTAGTGGTAAACCTCTAGACATTTCTCTCCAGTTGCTATGAACCCCCTATCATTTAATCTTTTGTGGAATTAATCTTCCAGCCATTGAAGATTTTCTAAGGGCACTATATTAGTCAGAGTTTTCCAGAGAAATATATCTATATCTATATGGAGATTTATTTTAGGAATTGGCTCATGTGATTATGCCAAGAAGTCCCTCAATCTGCTGTCTGCATGCTGGAGACCCAGGAAGGTACATGTGTAATTCAGTCCAAGTTTGAAGGCCTGAGAACCAGGAGCCTGGCCAAGGGCAAAAGATGGAAGTCCCAGCTCAGGAAGGGAGCAAATTCTCTCATCCTTTGCCTTTTTGTTTTATTGAGGCTCTCAATGGATTAGATGATGGGCACCTGCATTGATAAGGGCGATCTTCTTTACTCAGTCTAGTGATTCAAATGCTAATCTCTTCTAGAAACACCCACACAGACACATGCAGAAATGTTTTACCAGCTATCCAGGCATCCTTTATCCCAGTCAAGTGGACACATAAGATTAACCATCACAAGTCCATCCCTTGTCAACTTAGCACCAATACCTGCCCCCTTAAACCATACTTAATCTTCAAATAAACACAATAAGGAGGTCACAATTCCACCTGCCGTGATATGACTATCCTGCGTGCAACCCAAAACACACTAATTCCTTCCCAAGAAGATGAAGTAAAGTCCTTGAGTGATGTTTACTCCTTTCTTGAACTTTGGCAGGGTCCATTTTTCTGCAATTTCTGGAGCCTTCCTTTTCTAACTGTTGCCACATTTGTCTGACCTAGTCTTTCTGTACCTCCCCCATTCCCCATTTTTCATATTGATCCTAATCACAATTCTGTGATCACAATGGCAAATTCTTGCCATAGAGAACCATATTTCTTCTGGACATTGATTTGGATTTGGGCAGGGTTAGAGGTTGCTAGGAGAGATACCAACAATATTAGAAAATGACACTGCACAGCATATCTGTCAGGTTCTTAGTTGCAAGCATCAAGACATTTATTAAGCATATTGGGTAGCTCACAGAGTCATTGGAAGGACTGCAAAACCATTCATGAGTAGGTGGCTGCTTTCACCTCTTCCGATCACCAGAAGTGACCGTTTGCACTGAGCTACTTCTGCACCAGGAATTTGAGCTTATAGTCTTTGCTACTGTAGACATTGCCTGCAGAGAGAGAATGTGAACTCCTCCGGACCTTTGCTTTTTTGTGCCCTGGGTCTGGAATCTAAGCCTGGTGCTCTGATCGACAGTCAAGTGCCTCACCCTGCATGCAAGAAGGAGGAGGCTGGGGAAATAAGTATCCAATATAGTCAGCTCCCTGTGGTCTTGGATCTCAGCCAAGACTCACGAAGTGGGGCAATCCCAAACATATGCTAAAGGAGTTCAGATTCATCTATTTTGCATGACAGATGTCCACTATAGACTATAGACAGTAATGTAGAAGAAAACAGAAATCCCAGCTGCAACATTTCATCTGTCTGGCATTATCTATGTAAGCGAAAGTGGCCTGCCCATAAACCTTAATGTCCTCTGAAGGTATCATTGAGATAGATTAACAACCCTAATGTTCAAATGTAGAATGTGAGATTTGAAAAATTTAAGTCACCTGTCTGAAGTCACACACTCACAAGGTATCAGAGCCAGGATGTGCACTCTTCTCTGTTTAAAAAATCTGATCCCTTCTTGTACGATTCTGAGAGGGTTTTTTAATATATAGATAGTCACTTATTACATAGATATTGGTGCTAATAATCTAACAGTTTTGAACATTTAAAAAGGGCTAGTAACTTCACTGAGTTTATCTCATTTAATTCTGCCAACAACCTTTACAGATATAATTAGGCTCACTTTATGGGATTTTTGAGAAATTTGAGATTCAGTGGTTAAAAAAACTCACTTATGGGCGCATAGTAAGTGAAATGCGCAGAATATAGGTTTATACTTATTTGGTTTTTAAAATAAAAGTAACAGTTTTAAATTTTTTCACCTGATTATAGTTATATCTTGACGTGTTATTTCATCTTAAAAAGAATCTGTACCATAATTCCTTCTCAAATTTTTTGTCTCTTTAATACATATTTTTTTCAGACAAACATTTTAACATTTGGTTGTATATGAAATTTGAAAAATATTTTAGAATAAGAGTAATCTCTAATCCTTTCTAGAAGTATAAGTTTACTATTATTACATATATATTTAATTGCAAAGCAAATGCATGAAACAGCACATAAATGTATAAAATAGTAAAAATTCCTGCTCTCTTTAGAGATAACCACTTAAAATCATTCTGGTTTCAGCACTTCTGAAGATTATTTGATATCTTTAATAATGTGTCTATATAGGCCTCATTTCTTGATTTATTAACTTTAAACAGAGTTTAATTAATTCCCTTTATGGAATAGGGAGAATTTAGCTAATTATAATTTCTCCTATCTTTTCCTTTTCATCATATTTTTGTTATGTTTGATATATTATTAATTTAATTTATTTTATTAAATTTCTTTTATAACAACACTCTCTAAGCTTCTACTTCTGAATCTGTCAACTTCAGACAATTTGCTCATTTTCTTATCACATCTTATCCATCCTTTTCCAGATCTTCCCATCTCTCAGCTGTATCTTTTTATATTTGAGACAGCATAAAAATGTTGCATTGTGCTCTACATTATTTAGTCTTCTGTGCCTTGACTATAGGTTTATTTTTAAAATTTAAAAACAGTAAATATTTGCTATTGTTATTAATAGCCAGGCTATAAAGGAGAAATTGAATTATTTGTCACAAAATTTGTGCCGTTCAAGGGAGAATGAGAGTCAATGTCAATGGATTCTCTTCTCGTCTACTTCATTAGATGCTTAAGATCATTCCACAGTTGTATTTGCTTTAGATATAGACCATGATTTTCTTGTTTTAGCTGTTTTTTTCCTTCTCTGGAGCCTCTAGTTGTTTTTTCCTTATTAAGATAAGAAACATATACTTTTACCTTATTACTAAGAAAATTCACCTTTTTCTTCATATTAATTATTTAAATGAATTGACTTTCCTTTTGAAGACCTATGTCTTGGCTTTAACTAGCTTGCTGTTGGGGTGAAAGCAACAATATAGAACTTTTCCAACCCCAAATGTCAAAACGAGAGGGACATTGCTCCAGGGGCATGACCTCTCCACATCCTGGAGGATGATACGTTTTCTTCAGTAAACCCATCTCTGCTTTTGTCCCAGGGCAAACACTCCTGCTTCCATGTTTCCCTCTGTGTGGAGGGGAGGAGGTAGGAATCTGGCTCAGCTGTTTGTAGACTGCCCTTTTATCAATATGTGGATTGCTCTATTGCTTTCCGTTCCTGCTTTCTAAATCTGCCACACTTACTCTTACCAGTCAAAAGGAAAGGTTCCCACATTTTCTTGGTCTTTTCCTGGACTAAGGGCACTGGATTTTGACTTCCTCCACTCTGGCCAGCTGGAAATCAGATTCCAATATGTTTTCTCTCCTGGTAATTTGTCATGTCTCTGGGACGCTGATGGGATTCTCTTCTGCTCTCAGCACTGTTATGAATTTATTTCCTTTTATACATTTTTACTGACATTTCACTGGGATTTTGAAAAAGTGGTCAATTTATATGCTTAGTTTGTTATCTTGAACCAAAACCTCCCTGACTCGTGTTTTCTTAAATTGCAGCTATGGCACACTGCTTGAGATTTCAAAAAAAAGTTACATTATAGTTACTATGCTTTGAATATGGATTCAGGAATGGGTATAATATATTTTATAAAGGATTTAATTTATAGTTTAGCCAAAATGGAAACAATTGTAGCATTTAAGTGATAATTTCAGTTACTTGAAATGTTCACTTGACCAGATTTACTTTATTCTTCAAAGATTCCAGCTATATGTAGTATCACTGAATTTTATTATTTTGTTATGACTTATTTTTCCTTAGAATTTGAAGGGTATTATTCTTTTGTCCTCATCTTCTGGATTCTAATTGTGTATCTGTGTACATCTGTCTTACTCTCTCTGTTCTGCTTGGGATTAAATATGATTCTGGAATTTGATTCATGTCTTTCATAAATCCTGGAAAATTCTATTTCTATCTCTTTAGGGATTGTCTCTCTGACATTGTCTCTATTCCCTTGTTTTGAGAATACCATTGGACACATGTTGGATTTTCTCATTCTCTCTCTGTCTCTTTTTCTCTCATATTTTCCATCTACTTTACTTTCTGTGCTAAATAAGAGTAATTTCTTCAGTTATATCTTCCATCTCAATAATTTTCTCTTCAGCAGTGTCACATGTACATTTAACCCATTTATTTTCTTTTACATTTAAATAGATTTTTTTTTCTTTTAGCTTCTGGAAGTTCCATTTGGTTCTTTTTCAAATTTGCCTTGTCTTCTTTTCTTAATAATATGTTGTCATTTTTAATGTTTTTGAGTCTTTTGGTTGTGTCTTTAATCAACTGTAATGTACTCATTTCATAGTCTATATCAGAGAGTTCTAGGGGCCGGCTCCGTGGCCGAGTGGTTAAGTTTGCGCACTCTGCTGCGGCAGCCCAGGGTTCGGATCCTGGGCACGGACATGGCACCACTTGTCAGGCCACGTTGAGGCAGCATCCCACATCCCACAACTAAAAGGACCTGCAACTAAGATATACAACTGTGTGCAGGGGGAGTTGGGGGAGATAAAGCAGAACAAAAAAAAAGATTGGCAACAGTTGTTAGCCCAGGTGCCAATCTTTAACAAAAAAAAAAAAGAGAGAGTTCTATTATTTGAATTTCATGAGAATGGAGGTCCTCACAATACTGCTGGGTTTGCTGTCTTGTGTTCACATGGATCGCTTTTTCACGTACTCTGTAATTCTGGATTGTGAGTTCTGCATAAGTAGGACTTCGTCTGTGAGAATCCCTGCTGAAGGCCTGTCCTTCTGGAGGAGTTTTGAGTTTGCTTTTGCCAGGCATCTCAAGTTTGTAACTAACTTTGTGTTAATTTTAACATTAGTTTCTCTTTCTAGGATTCCTAGACCACATGAATATTATAATTTCAAATCCCAAACCCATGAGACTTGTTGCCCCACGATAAGGAATTCTCAGAGGAGATTTATTTTTCCCCACCCAGAATCTAAACTGAGATAGACATGGTGTCTTGTTGTCTTATTGTGTTACTGGGCAGAGTGTTATTTTCCAATTGCTTCTGGGATTGTAGTGCTTTGATTGTTCTGACGTTATATGGGACTCTTACAATTTCTTGCTCCTTGTGGGCCCAGGCCATATTTTCTGTTCCACAAAATAGGCATTAGAATTCAGATTCTTGGGGCTGGCCACATGGCATAGCAGTTAAGTTCATGTGCTCCACTTCAGCGACCTGGGGTTCGCCAGTTCAGATCCTGGGTGTGGACCTATGCACCGCTTATCAAGCTATGCTGTGGCAGACACCCCACATATAAAATAAAGGAAGATGGGCACAGATGTTAGCTCAGAACCAATCTTCCTCAGCACAAAAGAAGGAGGATTGTGGCAGATGTTAGCTCAGGGCTAATCTTCCTCAAAAAAAATTTAAAAAAATAATAAAGAATTCAGACTCTTGAAAACTGAGATGAAAACACATAACTCCATTGGGGTAGCTGCAGCTTCAGTTCAAAAAGTTACCACTTTGGTTTTCAGTTATTTCTCCAATCATTTTTGGTGTGTAAAACTCCATCTTATTTCCTTATAAACTCACCTTGTGTTTTAGAGGATGCAGGCGGTTTTTAGCCAGAATTTCTAGGTATGTTGCAATGGAAGGTCTGTCATTTCTATCTTTCTGCCGATTGTCTTTTCAGTCGTTTTTCAGAAAAAGAAAGTATATAATTTACTTTTTTTTTTTTTTGATGAGGAAGATTGGCCCTGAGCTAACATCTGTTGTCAATCTTTCTCATTTTGCTTGAGGAAGATTGTTACTGAGCTACCATCTGTGCCAATCTTCCTCTATTTTGTATGTGGGACACTGTCACAGCATGGCTTGATTGGTGGCATGTAGGTCCATGCCCAGGATCTGAACCTGCGGACCCCGGGCCACTGAAGCAGAACCCATGAACTGAACCACCACACCACCAGGCTGGCCCCTGTAATATACTTTTTAAAATATATATACAAACAAAATTTTAAAAGGATAGTTTTTTGACTCAAAAATTTTTTAATCTTGTCATTTTCAAATATCCTCTTTTCTTTGAATGAAAATTATATTTTATGAAAAAGAAATGAACAGCAAAATATCAAATTTGAAATCGTGACAATTTCAGCAGTTTTAATGGCACTGAATTCTAGGCAAAATGCCAGTAGTTATTTCAATTGTGAATGACTTTAAAAACATCCCTTCCCATGTGGAAGAAGACAACCTCATTTTTTAAAAACAAGGCATATTTTCTTAATAATTGCAATGATATATTTTTAACAGTTTTATTGAGCTATAACTGACACAGTAAGCTGCACATATCTAAAGAATATATAATTTGATAGGTTTTGACATATACATGCACCTGTGGAACCATCATCATAATCAAAATAGTGAACATATTCATCACCCCTGAAAGCTTCTTTTAGCTCCTTTATAATTTCTCCCTCCTGTCGCTACCCATGACCCTGGCTCTGTGTCCAGGCAACCACTGATCTGCTTACTCTCAGTATAGATTAGTTTGAATTTTCCGAAATTTTATATAAGTGGATGTAGTATATACTCCTTTATGTCTGTCTTCTTTCCCTCAGCATAATTATTTGAGATTCGTCCATGTTATTATGTGTATGAACGTACAGAATACGTCCACGTATTATGTGTAAGGACATACAGAAATATGAACATATCCATCCATTGTAGAATGTGAGAGAAAGGAGTCAACAATGGCTTCAAGATTTTTGGTCTAAGCAAAAGAAACAGTGGACTTGCTATGGACTGAGCAGCAGAAAGCCAGGTTTTGCTGGGGGTAGGGTATTGAGTGGAATTCTGTAGTTTGGTTTTTGACATGTTGTGTTTGAGACCCCAATTAGAAGTCTAGGTAGAGATAAGGAATAAGTTATTGGATGACTAAGTCTGATTAGTGTTAGCATGGCATATTTTTCTCCATTCCTTTACTTTTAATCTGTGCTTTATATTTAAAGTGGGTTTCTTGTAGACAACAAATAGTTGTATCTTGTTTTTTCGATCTACTCTGACAATCTGTCTTTTAATTGGTGCATTTAGAGCATTGATTATCAAAGTGATTATTGATATGGCTGGATTACTATATACCATATTTGCTACTGTTTTCTATTTGTTGCCCTTGTTTTTCTTGTTTTTGTCTTCCATTGTTTTTCTGCCTTTTGTGGTTTTAATTGAGCATTTTATATGATTCCATTTTCTTTCCTTTCTTGGCATGTCAACTGTACTTTTTTTTAGTGGTTGACCTAGAGTTTTCAATATACATTTACACTAATCTAAGTTTACTTTCAAATAACTTCATGGGTAGTGGGAGTACCTTATAATAACAAAATAATCTAATTCCTCCCCTCTCATCCCTTGTATCATTGCTAGTGTTTATTTTCACTTATATGTAAGCACACATAAGCATATATATACACACACATACACAAAGATATATACATAAGCACATATAATCAAGTCCGTAGTTGATGTTATTTTGAACAAACTGTTATCCATTAGATCAATTAATAATAAGAAAAATATAAGTTTTTATTTTACCTTCACTTATTCCTTATTTGATGCTTTGCATTACTTTATGTAGATTTGAGTTTCTGACCAAGATTATTTTTTTCTCTCTAAGGAACTTCCTTTAACATTTCTTGCAAGGCAGGCGATATATACATAAGCACATATAATCAAGTCCGTAGTTGATGTTATTTTGAACAAACTGTTATCCATTAGATCAATTAATAATAAGAAAAATATAAGTTTTTATTTTACCTTCACTTATTCCTTATTTGATGCTTTTCATTACTTTATGTAGATTTGAGTTTCTGACCAAGATTATTTTTTTCTCTCTAAGGAACTTCCTTTAACATTTCTTGCAAGGCAGGCCTACTGGCAACAAATTCCCTCAATTTTTGTTTGTCTTAAAAAGTCTTTATTTCTCCTTTACTTTTTTTTTTTTTAAAGATTTTATTTTTTTCCTTTTTCTCCCCAAAGCCCCCTGGTACATAGTTGTATATTCTTCGTCGTAGGTCCTTCTAGTTGTGGCATGTGGGACGCTGCCTCAGTGTGGTTTGATGAGCAGTGCCATGTCCACGCCCAGGATTCGAACCAACGAAACACTGGGCCGCCTGCAGCGGAGTGCGCAAACTTAACCACTCGGCCATGGGGCCAGCCACTCTCGTTTACTTTTGAAGGATAATTTCACAGGGTACAGAATTCTAGGTTGGTGGTTTTTTCTCTCAACATTTTAAATATTTCATCCCACTCTCTTCTAGCTTGCATTATTTCTGAGGCAGAGTTGGATATAGTTCTTATCTTTGTTCCTCTATATGTAAGGTGTCTTTTTAAAACTCTAGCTTCTTTCAGAATTTTTTTCTTTATCTTTGCTTTTCTGTAGTTTGAAAATGATATATACCTAGGTGTAGGTTTTTGTTTTTTGTCATTTATCCTACTTGGTGTTCTCTGAGCTTCTTGGATCTATGGTGTCTGACATTAATTTGGGGAAGTTCTCAGTCATTATTATTTCAAATATTTCTTCTGTTCTTTTCTCTCTTAATTCTCTTTCTGGTATTCTCTTTTCATGTATGTTACAGCTTTTGTAATTATCCCTTAGTGCTTGCATATTCTGTTCTGTTTTTTATTCTTTGTTATCTCTGCTTTTTGGTTTTTGAGGATTCCATTGATAGAGAATCCTTCCTCACCTGTGTCCAGTCTATTAATAAGCCCGCCAAAGGCATTCTTCATCTCTTTTACAATGTTTTTTACCTCTAGCATTTCTTTTTGGTTCTTTCTTAGGATTTCTGTCCCTCTGCTTACATTCCTTATCTGTTTTTGTATGCTGTTTACTTTACCCATTAAAGCCCTTAGTGCATTAATCATAGTTCTTTCAAATTCCTGGTCTAATAATTCCAACATCCCTGCAATGTCTGGTTCTTATGCTTGCTCTGTCTCTTCAAATTGTGTTTTTTGCCTTTTGGTATGCCTTGTAATTTTTTCATGATAGCTGGACATGATGTACTGGGTAAAAGGAACTGCTATAAATAGGCTTTAGAAATGGGGTTATGAGGAATGGGGGAGAGGAAGCATTCCTATGGTCCTATGCTTGGTTCTCAGTCTTTTAGTGAGCCTGTGCTTCTGACCTGTGAACTTCACAAGTGTTTCCCTCTTTTCCCCCTCTCTTAGGTGGGAGAAGGTGGCTAGAGTGGGCTGAAGTTGGGGATTTCCCTTTTCCCGGCTCATTTAGACTCTGACAGACCACAGCAGATTAGGCTCTGGTTAACTCGTTTCCCCTAAAGGCAGGTCTTGTTAAGAAGAACAAAGTATTCTGGCATATTTCAAAGTGGTTCCTTTCCCCCTTGCCCTGCCAGAAGCACTGGGGGATTTTTCTCAAGTCTTTATTGTGGGAACCTGGTTGAGCTCCTAGAGGGAAATCTCACAATATTGTGGGGGTCCCTTTATAACAGGATGCTCCAGGAGTTTTTACCCTCAGACTTGACCACGTGGAGCCTTGAGCAATTTGTCAATTACAGTTCAGGTGTTCCTACCCCGGCACTGGTTTCCATAGTGGTTTCCGCTGGTGAGTTTCTGCTCTAGCAAGACATGACTCCCTGTATTTGCCTGTCTGTCTCTTTAATCTTGAGGGCAGCAGTCTGCCCTGTGTTTCCTCTGTCTTGCAGATCCAAGAAGAGTTGTTGATTTTTCAGCCTCTCCAGCTTTTTATTGTTGTTAGGATGGAGTGGTGACTACCAAGCCCTTACACGTGGCATTGGAAAGTGGAAGTCAGATGACTGAGGCTGAAGTTTGGGGGTGAGGTCTAAGCTTGAATTATAAAGTTGAGAGATGTCAGAATATATGGTATTTAGAGTAGTAGTAGGCAGAAGAATGGCCCTCCAAAGACATCCAGATCCCAATCCCTGAAACCTGTAACTATGTTATTGTGCATGGAAAAAGGGACTTTGCAGATACGATTAAGTGAAGGATTTTAAGATTGGCAGATTATCATGGATTATCCCTGTGAATCCAGTGTAATCACAGAGGTCCTCATAAGAGGGAGGCAGGAAGGCCCTAGCCAGAGACAATGAGAGGGGGAGAGAGACCTGAAGATGCTAACCTGCTGACTTTGAAGATGGAGGAAGAGACCATGAGCCAAGGAGTGCTGGCAGCCTCTAGAAAACAGGAAAGGCAAGGAAACAGATTTTCCCCTAGAGCCTCCAGAAGGAACATAGTCCTGTCGACACCTTGATTTTAGCCCAGTGAGTCTTCTGACTGCCACAACTGTAAGATAGTTTGTGTTGATTTAAGCTAGTAAATTTGTGGTAATTTGTTACAACAGCCATAGGAAACTAATCCAAAGCCATAAGACTAAACGGCATGACATAGAGAGTGAGTGACAGCTGATAAATATCTTCAGAATATTCCTGTTCTTTGCCCTTTATTTAATCTGCTTTGTTCTCTCTTGTCTCACTAATTACCCCAGCTACATAGGCCCAATTCAATTCTCATTTCAAATTGTGTTGGGCCCTCTTGGGATGGAGATGAGGCAAGATTTGCTCATTGTGACATTCTGGCCTCGGGACTGAAGGTTTTTCTTTACTTGATCTCTGGGATTTTGAATCGTTCTGTGTCTTGGTCACTAAGTCCACCACTTGATCTCTAGGTGTCTGAGTACTTTTACAGTTTCTGGCAACTTCTACCTGTTCTTTGCACTACAGTTCCTCAAATTCTTGATTGTTAGTTGTTCACCTGTTTCAGAGCCTGGCTATGTTCATCTTCGCTTCACCTTCCTGGTTTTGAGACTCTTGCTTATACCCAACGACAGCTAATACCTTTCAGGTCTCCACTGTTTCAGTTAGTCAGCACAGCACACCCACAGGTAGTTTAAAACTCAGGAAATAAGATTTAGAGAGTTCAGACAATGTGTTCAGGGTTCCCAGAGGCAGAGCCAGGTTTGAAAGCAAATCAATCTGCTAGAAAAGTCCACATTCTTTGTTACAGCACTACTCGGGTTCTTTTGATCTCTCACCCTTCTGAAAGTTGACTTACTTCTGACGACTCCTCTGCCCCAGCTAAATTGAGGAAGATTTAATGCCTCATTTGCCAGTCCCAGCTCAGACCACTCCCTGCCGCTGCTATTTTGGCAGATAAACATACTTCAGCTGCTACCCACCTCTGTCTGCATTTGTAAATGTTTTATCAATATGTGAACATTTTAGCTAAATACATTCAGGACATTTGAATGTGTGTCAATGATCTTTTCAACAATTAATTCAATAGTAAAACTCCAGTTCTTTCTCTTGCCCGTGGAAGTGGGGAGAAGGAGGTACCTCATGATAATAAAATAACCAAAATCCTTTAATCCTTTGCTTGAAACTTTTGCAGTCTTCCTTAAAACAAACAAACAAAAACTATGCCATTAAGAATGTTATAGTTTTAAAATATTGCCATTATGCCTAAGAAAATTATCTCTATAAACTGCTCCTTTCATTATTTCTTATTTCACCCCAGATCAGAGGCCTGGCTTGGCACTGAAGACAGAAATCTAAGACGGTCCCACGCCATTGAGTCAGCAATATAGTCAACCTCACCTTCCCAGGCATTTAGTTGCAAGAGACTAAATGTGAAACTTCTATAATAAAAAGTAGCAGCAGAATTGCTATTTTTACTCAACCTTTACATAACTTGAGAATTCTCAGTCTCCAAATCTCGGCTGTTTCTAAGTGTGGCAGGCCTCCAAGGAGAGCTTTCACGTCAGTAGTTCTGGTGGGGCTGAGTAATGTCCCTTGAAGTTGTCTCTGGTTTTCTCAATGGGCCACTGCTGGCCTCGCAAGGAATCCTGGGGAGAAGTCAGGCTGTGTATAAGACAGGTAAATGCTCAGAGCTCTTGGGGACAGGCCGGCATTATTGATGTCCATACGGCAGGTTGAAAGTGATCTTCGGGCCCTTTCCTATGTCAGCAATGCCTCAAACACAGTTGGTGATGGAGACCACGTAGACCCCAGAAGCACCACATGTGTTTTAGGGAGAGTGTACTCCTCCTTCTCACACTCCCCCTGCCATAAAGACACACAAAGATGAATGGGCAGCCCAATGACAGGGCTGCTTCTCTCGGCAAGCTGCATACAGAGCGCTTTGTATTCCTGACGATTGCAATACTTCCCTTCTGGCAGAGGCAAGCTGGCTTCTCTGGGACTGCGGAAAGTAACACTCGTTTCTGAGTTGGTTGGAGTTCAATCTCAATTATGTCTGGAAACAACACCCATTCCTTTCCCCCTGCTGTATGACTGCAGTGTTAATTTTCAAGTAAACTTGTGCAAGTTACTTTCAAGTTGAAATAGCCACACAACATTGACATTTATTGGACACTCCCTTTGAGCCTTCCTGGCAGCGTGGCCTCAGAGGTGTCGCCCCTACGCTGGGACTCGAGGCTCACTCTTTCCAGTCTTCACGTTCCACCCCACAAAAAGGCTGGATGAGATTATTTGAACAGGATCACATTCAAATCTGCCTCTCCTCCACCCACACAAAGCCTAATTTCGACTTTTTCCCAACTGGTATAAAACTGGAACCCCAGACCAAGTCCAAGAAAGAGAAGAAAGATGATACAATTTAATTTGCCTGCCATTGAAAAGTAACTTTTATTATGTGCATGTCTGGCTGGCTTTTTAGACTTTCATAAGGTGATGTACTCCCCAGCAGTAAAATTAAAAGTAATCTTTCTCTTGCAATTTTAAGTTCTACCTTTTTTAAAGCCTTGGTATTTCAGCTGACCATGTGTCTGAATTCCTTTATGTACCTCCAACACGTGCTTTATTTAAACCTTGATCGGATGAAGAAATGAATGTCTGGTATCTTTTTTTTTCACGGTGCACAGCACCACAGTTTTAGTCGTGAGGTGCACCTGTTTTTAGTATCTGCACATACTCAGCCAGGGCGTGTTGCTGAGTCTGCCCCTGCAGCTGTTGTTTTGCTATAAAAAATACTACTGGATTCGTGTAGTTTGAGCCTTGTGAACTCTGTAACTTGGACTTGTTAAAGGGGGGCCCTAAGACTCTGTCTGGACTGCTGATAATAGGTTAGATAAAGACCCCACACTGACCCTCACACAGCAGCATTTATACTAATGGGAGGAAGTCTCTCAAACAATGTACAGTCCAGCAGACAGCAGATGTGGACCATGCAAAATTAATGATTAACTGCATGCCAGTGTGTTTGTCGGGGAACACTACTGCTCTTTAAGGGGCTTATATAGTCTATGAAAGAAATTAGCTCATGAGAGGGACTCATAAGGATAAAAGAAAAAACTTAAGTAGAGGCTTGACATATCCTGCTTTTCTCACAGGGCGAAAGTTAACATAATGGTCTCCTTTTCATAGTGTGAAGTTCTGACTCTGAAGCTGGGGCAGATCATCCACTTGTTAAAACAGGACATGAACATTCTTGTTACTCCTTTCAGGGCAAGGAGGATGGTGTGCACTCCTAAACTGAACTCTAGATGTACCAGAAAGAAGGGGCAGATTATCCAACCACTATCCTAGACGTGGAAGACCGTGGAACCAAAAATAATTAGGAAAGCGACAGCAAAGCAGTAAATAAAACTAGATGTCATAATTCATTATCCCTTTGGACTAAATGGGCTTTAAAACGTCCAGAAAGTCTCATCAAAGTTCACAAGTAAAAGTAAAGGTAAGTATTAGTTAAGTATTAGCAGCCTTGTAATTTATTGAAGGCGTGTTGCAAGGAATATAATCTCCCCAAATATCTAGTTAAAAGGAATTCCTAAGGATAATTTCTTCACATGACTTAAATTTCCCTCTGGAATCCCAGTGATGGTTCAGCAGATTAAAGATAATAGGAATCCAGGAATTGCTATGATGAGTATAAATCGCCAACCGTTCCTTTGACTGAAGAACGTGGGATCCCGGTGCCTCTGTTAGCCCTGCAGCCTCTCCAGAAAGTGTCTGCTTTACTTGAGTCAGCACACCTTTGCAAAGACAAGATTGATCCATAAACTTTGAATGACTGTTCATAGAACTTAGAGTCCGGTACATTTTGCTAACTTTCGAGTAAGGAGTAAAGTGAGTGGAATTATATATAGAGAGAGATTGGAACAATTCTTTGCCTCTACATCCAAGACTGCCTAGAAACTGGCTTGGATCTCCTTATCTAACTTCATTTCCTACTGCCCCTCTGCCCTGCATCCTGATTCTTCCATCCAGACAGGCTGGTTTATTTGCTGTTTCTGTATATGCTCTATCCTCTACTTCATGTAGTTGCTGAAATTAATCATTCCAACATACATTATTCTTTTTCTTCTCTTTTTTTGAATTTGACTTACTTTTGTCCTTATAACATCATTTAATTAGTTCATTCTCTTACAATATTTTTTTGTCTTGTTTTTAAAAAAATATATTTTAATTCCTTGAGGACAGGGCATATATACACTGTGTGTGTGTGTGTGTATGTATGTGAGTGTGTGAGTATGCGTGTGTGTCCCTTGAGATAGCTGGCATAAAGCCAGACATGATGAAACAAGTGATTGATTAAAGCTGATTACCCTTAATTCAGTTTGTTTGTGTTATTTCTTCTTTTTTTTTTTTTTTGAGGAAGATTATCCCTGAGCTAACATCTGCCGCCAATCCTCCTCTTTTCGCTGAGGAAGACTGGCACTGAGCTAACATCCATGCCCATCTTCCTCTACTTTATATGTGGGATGCCTACCACAGCATGGCTTGCCAAGCGGTGCCATGTCTGCACCTGGGATCCGAACCGACGAACCCTGGGCCACCGAAGTGGAACGTGCGAATTTAATCACTGTGCCACGTGGCTGGTCTGTGTTATTTCTTCTTTCAGTTTTAGGTGGTGTAGTCCTCTTCATGTAAGAATGAAATAGCCACATTGTAGCTTCTGAGATCACTCCCTTCCTATCAAATCTCATTTCCCCTGGCCACCCCACTTTGGTCCTGAGACTGTTTTTCCTCCCAGGTTTGGTGCATTCCCTCACTGTCTAGGCCAACGTAGAAGGACGTGGGACTGAACAATGTTTTTCAATATTATGCACATCTAGTCTCCTTTCTTTGTGTCTACAACTGACAGCTGCCCCCGTACTATTTGAATGTGGAAAGTAATGCAATATGGAAAATTAACATTTTAGACTTAAAACTTTCATAATGAGTATTTCAGTAGAGGACCTGAGGTCATCTGGGTTGTGTCTTCAGAGGCAGATATGGTTCTGCTTTCTTGATAGCACATCTACCAAAAGCCACAATCAAGAAGATAGTGGAAGGCCAGCATATCTCCTGAGGGGTTGACAAACCAGCAATGCGTATCTGGAGAAGAGAAGCCTAGGTTTTGGAACTCCAGTAAATTAAAAAAATTAGGGTATAGATTTTAAAGCCGTTTTTGTTTTCTTAAACCTGATATTGTGATTTGTAATAAAAAATATATATTTGGTCTTTTTTCCTGTTTCTGACACAGAGCTCCTAAAACTGTTGGAATTTTTTGTGTTGAGAGTGATAGATGTCTTTTATGTCGGTGAGGTGACTTTTGGATGCCCCTAAGGATGGGGGCTGGGTGCTAGGAGAACCAGCCATGTGATTAAGGGTCTGACCTCCGGGGAAGGGAGAGGGACAGGGACTGGAGGTGGAAGCAATTCCCAATAGCCAATGACAATCAATCATGTCTATATAACGAAGCCTCCATAAAAAATCCAAAAGGAGGGGCCAGCCTGGTGGCACAGTGGCTAAGTTTGCACGTTCCACTTTGGCGGCCTGGGGTTCGCCCGTTCAGATCCTGGGTGTGGACATGGCACAGCTGGGCATGCCATGCTGTGGTAGGCGTCCCACATATAAAGTGGAGGAAGGTGGGTACGGATGTTAGCTCAGGGCCAGTCTTCCTCAGCGAAAAGAGGAGGATTGACAGCAGTTAGTTCAGGGCTATTCTTCCTCAAAAAAAAAAAAAATCCAAAAGGATGGGGTTTGGAGAGCTTTTGGGTTGGTGATTACATGGAGATTCAGGGAGAGTAGCACGCTTGGAGTGGGCACGGAAACTCCATGACCTTTCCCCATCCCTTGTGTTATGAATCTCTTCCTGAGTTATATCCTTTTTTAATTAACTGATGATCTAGTAAGTAAAATGTTTCTCAGAATTCTGTGAGCTGTTCTAACAAATTAATCGAACCCATGGAAGGGGTTGTTGGAACCTCCAATCTATAGCGGGGCAGTCGGAAGCACAGGTGACAACCTGGGCTTGCAACTGGCTTCTGAAGAGGTGGTGGAGGTCCGGAGGGCAGTCTTCTAGGACCGAGTCCATAGCCTGTGAGATCTGATGCTATCTCCAGGTAGGTAGTGTCAGAATTGAGTTGAATTATAGGACACCCAGCTGGTGTCCAGAAGCTTTAGAAAGTAAGGGTGATAAGGAAAATAAAACCTCAAATAATGACCATTTCATATGAAAATTATTAGAATAAAAGACAATCCTCAAAACTCAATATATCTTACTTTATGAAAAAATAATCACATTATTTTTATTTTTCATATTTTCCTAAGGATTATAGAAACTTCCTGATTGACCACTACTGGTTGGTGGTTTGGCATTAGGAACCGCTGGCCTGGACAAGCAGAAGAGACTTAAACCCAAGTTCCCTCTCATCACTGCTCTGGTTGGGAGCGTGGGCCCTATTTCCTTTTGACAGCCTCTCCCATGAGCTACTAAATGCATGAGGAGAAAAGCCCTCGGGAAAGATTTGGGAAAAGGAAGGGCTCAAACACAAGCAAGGGAAAGGAGAACCTCTAAGATGGCCTATGGGGTAGCTTGAATGTCTCATAGTTCTGAGACTGGGGAAAAGATGGGCAGACCTTTGTGGGATGGAGCACTCGGCCCATCAGTGATGTGTACACTCAGTTCTGCCACAATGTGACATACGTTTTCCTAAGAATCACGGTGCTATGCAAAATCATGCATTTGCATGGAAAGTGTAATATCAGATATGAATGGATGTGGCTCATACCACACACAATGCACTGAGGCAGTTGGCAGATATTCAAGCTGTGTGTGTATGTATTTGGTGTATTCTTATGCAGCTTTATTCAACTGGGTGCAGTTTTCTGCATCCACTCTAGTGTTTCTGTTGGACAAAACTGTGCATGTGCAAACACAAGAAATTTGTGTTATGCTCAAATCGTTCCCTGATACATCAATCATCTTGCAAAAAATTTGCTTTTTCGAAACAAAGGGTATAGTAGAACTGACTGTATGTATATTTCAGAACAATGACAAGTTCAGCAAACAGTGGACATAACTTCGAACCTAAGTGAACTTTACCTCTATGCAAACCAGACATCAAAGAGAGCATCTCCAGCTCTTGACATCTAGATGTAATAGTCTTAACGTCTATTCATAACCTGGGGAAGTCTAAGTCTCCCCAAGATTTTCATGTCCTTGTTATCTTATGAGCCTCTTAGCTTCTGGGATTCTGAATTCTCAATTTCTGTGCTGTAACCATTGATTCAGATGCAGAACTCAAAAACCCCAAAGAATCTGCTCACAAAAAGCGATGGCTTCATGTTGAGTTTACCAATTGGGGGCAACAGCAGGAAGAGGAAAGAGTGTGTGGTCAGGGTATTAAACCCACCAACTTCCTCTCTGTGGTCACGGGGGCTGGCTATGTCCCTGACTACAGGTCATAACTGCTGAAAGTCAGCCCTTTTCACACTGTTTGCTGATAACTACCACCTCCCCTGCCCCTGCCCTTTGAACCAGAGATAGTAATGGCCCCCAGTAGAACTAGCTTCGGAGCACTTCATTGGTTTCCAACATCTTCCTCATTTATTTACTAATCTCTCCAGGTTCCAATTTGCAGGTATGCCATCTATTTCTTTCTGCAGCCATGACTTGTATACTTGGATAGAAATTCTGCTTCTGTCACTTAGTTTAACCTTAAGCAAGTTATTTGATCTGCCTGGCTTCAATTAAACCATCTATAAAATGGAAGAAATACCACTTAAATTTGCTGTGAGAATTAGATGTATTAGTCACTGAATGAAAGCTATTATTATTGCAATTGTTATTGTTTTTATTACTATTGCTCCTTTTGCATTCCTTCACATTAAATCTAGTAATAACTAACTTTGGTTGGGTAAAATATGAAGGTTGAACTTAAGATGAGATGACTGAAACGTAATTTCTATCAGATTAAATAGCTTCACAAAGCTTACTTGAGGCTACCATTTTTTTAAATAAAAGTTAAGCACTGATTATGACGAAGAATTACTTAAAATACCCTCATACTGAGAGATTTGTCATTGGCCCACCTCTCGTGAATGTGCCCGGCTAGTTTATCTCCCTCAGCAAGAAAGGTCTTTGTTGTTTGGGAGGGAAAGTGCTACTAAAATTTTATAGGAGAGAGGTTGGAATAAATATTTACATTGAGCATCTCACATGAAACAACTTTTAAAACTCTATGAGGCATTTCCTTAAAGTCTTTTCTGGGCCGCTTCTCTAGATTTGTTTGTTTTTTTCTCTCTGGATTTTTCCTCTTACAGAATCTAGCTTCCATATGTCTTCTTTTCTCTACCCAGGTTCTCCTCATTACTCTGAATTCCTAAGTTCAGTTCTTCTCCTCTTTATATTTCTAGATCTTACTCCTAAACTTACACCCACAAGGAAGGCAATCCACCTCCCTTGGACAGCAGGCAGAGTTTCAGGTAGCAAACAGTTTCTTTCTCTGATATAAATTCCTGTGCCAACCACCCGTAGACTTTAATCACTTTTCACAGCAGCCCATTCCCTGGTAAGGGATCATTGCACAGGGCGGGTAGTGGAGTTGGTCTAGCTTCGGGCGTGCTCTCTCGCTGGTTAGCAGTTGAGATAATCTCAGGCAGCTACAGTGGCTGGTGAAGATCAAAGCTATTCTGCCTGCCCGAGGTCAACATTGTTCTTGCTTTGTGCAAGCCTGTGTGTTCTAAACTTATGTCAGCAAATACCGGGCTCCTGCTTTCCCTCCCAAAAAGTTTTAGCAAAAGATACTAAATGGGAATAAAATCTTTCGGAGGCAGCTCCTAAGTCACACAAATTCAGTTCCCTGAATTCTTCTCCTGAAATAATTTGTACATCATAAGCTTGAGATTTATGATACATCTTGACCAGTCCTTCCATTCTGCCTGCGAGCCACTTTACTTAGTACCTTTCTGGATAGAGGAAATCTTCAAATCACCCTCCAATTAACTCCATACCTAACGCCTCACTTTAACCCACCCAAGCTTTACCCACAGGTTGTATGAATTAGCCTAGACTGTATTATTTAAAGATTTAAAACTAAAAATTAATACTCCCTGCTCAGTAAATTTTCGGAATTTTCCCTGAAAATAAACGTAGAAAAACCTGATGTTGTAGACAAAAATGAAGGGGAAAATAGCAATAACCAAGTAATTCAGTGCCACAGAGTGTTGAGAAAGAAGATGAAGTGTGCTAAAATAATTCAGATTGTCTTAATCAAGCATCTTTGAGTTGCAAGTGAAACATTCTAAACAAACTAGCGTAAATGAGAAAGGAGAATTTATTATGAGGATATAGGCATGTATGTCTTGGAGTTTAAAGGCAAGAGAGAGTTGAGTCTAGAGAGACTAGAAGAAGGCCCCAGAAAAGAAAAGCAGCTAACCTCCCACCTTTTCTTTGTCTCTTGGTTCTAGTTTTGTGTACACATCTACCTCCTTCCCCTGTCTCTGCGCACAGGCTTTCTCTGTTTCTCCGAGCATGTGGTAAATTAATGCTGTTCAACACATTTCTGCCCTGACGAAAATATTCTATATCTGTACTGTTCAATATGGCAGTCAGTAGCCACAGGTGGCTATTGAGCACTTGAAATATGGCTGGGCTGACTAAGGATCTGAATTTTTCATTTTAATTAAATTTAAATGACTGCATGTGGCTAATCTCTACCATATTAGAACAGCAAAATAGTAAAAGATAATAACTCTCTAGTAGTGCCTGCATTTGCATATCCTCAGTTTGAGCAATTAGCAGAGACTGACTAGCATCTTTGAATCCAATTCCAACTTCTTAAGAGAGCAATGTCTTTTTGTTTGTTTGTTTTTCCCTTTTTGGTGAGGAAGATTGGCCTTGAGCTAACATCTGTTGCCAGTCTTCCTCTTTTTTTTTTTCTCCCCAAAGCTGCAGTGCATAGTTGTATATCCTAGTTGTAAGTCCTTCTAGTTCTTCTATGTGACATGCTACCACAGCATGGCTTGATGAGTGGTGTGTAGGTGCATTCCCAGGATCCAAACTTGTGAACCCTGGGCTACTGCAGTGGAATATGCTAACTTAACCACTATGCCACCGGGTGGCCCCTCAAGAGAGAAATGTCGATTGGCCCAACATGTGTTGATGCCACCCCTAGTTCAATCAGCTTTGCCAAAGGGATAGGAATATATAATATCAACATGGCAGCCAGGGCCAACCCTTATGTGTAGAGAGAGGGATGTAATTCTTAGAGGAAAATGACCATATTCTGAGTAGTCACTCTGAAAGATAGCTGCTCCTTGCGTTAACTTTCTACACTGATCAACTGCACTGAAAAATTTTCAAATCACCTTCACTCATCAATATGAAGAGACTTAAGATTCTTATTTATGCCAAAACAAAAATTATACTTTCACTAACATCAGGGAGAAATGTCACTGGGATCAAATAAAAACTTGGGAACGATTCAGAAGTCAATTTCTTGAGTCATTAGTTTCATTTCACTTTTCTCTTTTATAGACAATTTAGTTTGAGAGAGTAAGAGACCACTCGACTAGAACTCTGGGAACACGGGAATTTATT